>NC_061122.1:204507910-204807910 GCF_002878395.1 Capsicum annuum | reverse complement strand
TAAAATTGAAGTAGTTGTCATTTATAAACACATTCAAACTAAATCCCCCCCATTTTACATTTATGTTTTCTTTATTCACACTATGGGTCATCTGTTAGCAGATATTAATACTCTTGAGTTTTGAATTCTATGCTTTCACTCCTTGTGGATTCGACCCTAACCTAAGTTGGATTATTATATTGACAATGATCACTTACACCCATTCAAGAGTGTATTTGAGCATCATCAATCGATCCTAGGACAATGTGGTATCGAAGGAGAATGCACGATAGGAGTTCTAGATGCCAGGTATATTATCACGACCAAAAAACGAGGGTCATTATGGAACTTGTCGTGGTGCACCTTGACAAGTAATTCCTATCACTCAAACTGATACGAAAAGAGGGAAAGACAGAAATATCCCAAGATAAGACTTCTAGAATGAAGTCGAACCATATAAGTAATCATAATAATGTAAAAAGAACTTATCCAAATACCAATCATGCCCAAAACCAGGTGTCAATAGTGTAAGAACTGCTAATACAATCCAAGAGTCAAATAAATTGGAAAAAATAACCACAAAGGAATAATATCTATCTCTGAATACTAATAAAGACATAACTACTCTAGAAAGATAGAGGTGAACTTCGAACGCATGAATGTCCAATCGCTACCTTGAAAGCTCCAACAATTGCCCGAGTCAATCAAGCTGAGATGCACTCGAGCTAGGACCTGCACAGAAAGGGCGCATTAGGCATAGGTATGGTTTACTTGTACTCAGTAGGTATCATAGGCCGACCAAGCAAAGTAGTAAATAAAGCATACAAAATATACACTAAGGGCATGTCACCTATAGTAAAAAATGTCCTATAACGGTAGTCCACACCGCTTGCACTAACAGTTCTAATATATCTTACATGTATTGCAACATCACACTAAGATATAGAACACAAGTATACAATATGTCACATATAAATAGAACAAGAGACAATATGTAGATACAAGATCATCAAATACAAGTATAGTAAGGTAAGAAAAATACATAGATGACAAGTCAATATGGCAATAAAACACAATATAAATACAATAAAGTAAGTGAAATGTATATGATGATGATGATGCACGAGGTCGTCGCACAACCTATAGAATTATTGCACAATCCTCGTATACACCTACGGTGATAAAGCTTTCCAACTTAGGAACCATGGGGGATTCGTCAACCCGTATACAATCCACATATCTCATATCTCTTTTTCGGCACATCTCTCCGAAAGGGTTTTATAAGGTGTTACAATATCTCCTCCCCGACACATTCTCCAGGGAGGGTTTTAAAAAGGTATTGCCAGTGTTTCTCAGATGCTGCCACAGTGGTACTAATATTTCATGAATGAGTATGATATGAGGATGCAATTCTCACAACTAATCACAATGAGTATTTTCACAACCAACTACAATGATATATTTCCACAACCATGTGAGCCAATATCCACTCATTATTTTAGTTTCGTTCATGAATTTCCACATGTCTCATATGCCAAATAAAGTATGAATATAATCACAATACACTTGGTACCATATTTATCATGTTAACAACATAATATAATTATTCACATGTATTCAAGGCTATTAATATTATATAGGACCCTACACGATCATACATATCACATAATAACTTAATTTAAAAAATTACATCACATATAGGCTCCCACACGGGCACAATATATAAATAGCTATTTTTAATGATTAGTTCTCACCCTTAACATGTATTTTGTATCATCATTTACTACCTAGCCCAGTCAGAAAGAGTTAAGCCATAACCTACCTCAAACGCCGAAACTGGTCCACTACACTTTAAACTCATGAACTTACTTTTCACGAATGATCCCAAACTCCAATAAAGATATAATATATGAAATCTACACATCAAAAAAATACCAAAAACACCCATATTGACTACTTTTGATTCGGGGTCAAAACGGACTCCCAAAACGGGTTTCTAAGAAAGAAGCGCAAAATCAGAACTTTTTTTCAAAAATATGTTTTCCATATTTTTAGGAGACTATATATGAAAACTCAAGTTAAATCGATTAAAAAATGAAGTTCAAATCGAAGAAAATCATTTTTGAGCTTTATCAGATAAAATCTTTGAAATCCGGGTTAAAATTAGGAATCAGAGTTGTTTTGAAGGTTAAATTGAAGAAAAACTAGTAATTATAAGATAAAAATATTATTCAAGTGAAAAAGAGTGAAGTTTGTGTTTAAAATCATTCCCTAAGATTTTTGGGGTTTTGAGAATTATTCAAGAAATTACTAAGAAAAAGGTAAATTCTTACCTTAAATCCATAACAAAATTAAGAAATAAGTGTTAATCTAGCATTTCCATGCTCCCACAAACTTTACTTTTAAGCTCCCACACTATTTTAGGGTTTATCTCTCAAGAAGCAAGATGAAAAATGAGCAAAATAGGACAAGAAGGAAACAATTTACTATATATAGCAGATAATCTATACCAACAATTTTTTTCTTTTTTTTTTAAAGTTCAACTCACACTTTGACAGGGTACTCGAGATTAATTCGGAGTCCGATATATGCAAATAAATTATGCAACCATTCTAAATTCGATGTTTGGACACATTGGCAAAGTCAAATTTTTTAAAAAACATCATTTTCACAAAGTTGACCCTGAAATCCGAAATCACAATTTTTCAAATAGAGGATGAAAATGAGATTTAAAAGTCATAAAATCATACCAAATATTATAACACACTAAAATCGACATTGCGAATCTATTGGAGAAGTCGGATTTTTCATCCGAGGTCATTTCGACCCAATGTGGATCCCACATCCATATTTTCAATTATTCAACTTTTCGACCAATAGGTTGAAATGCACTCTGGTGCATCGAGACCCAAACCAAAGATCTACCTAGCCTAAAATTGATATTCTAGAGCTGCTGGCATAGTCCATTTGATCATCCATCACACGGATCAAAAGATATCCACATAAGTCCAAAATAAGGCTCTCGAAGCCATCAAAAACCACAATATCACATAAATGGTACCAAATATATCGAAAATTATGCCAATCACTTCCACACCCCAGAAATATCATAATGGAACTACGAAGAGGGAGTGAAATAGTCAAATCACACAAAATCATAAATTTCACATTTGTATCAAATTTTTAGATCGTTACACATATACTTATTAGATTATAAGGACTGGAAGATTATGTTAGATTTCTATCAACAATTGCTTATTATATCAAGGCAAAGGAGATGTATTTGCAGATGCAAACATTGAAGTGGGATCCTTGGTTTGAACCAAATGTGGAAACTAAAATAGACGTAACATGGATTTACATGCCAGATCTTCCTCCAAATTTCTTTGGAAAGGCGACAATTTTTTTTATTGCTTCAGTAGTAGGGAAACCTTTAACAATAGATATGACAACGAGGAATCAAACAAGGCCTAGTTGTGCCAAAGTTAAGATGGGGGTGAATTTGATTGCGAAGTTACTCCAAAGAGTAAGAATTAATAAAGAAATCGATGTGACTGGTGAAGTTAAATCAAAGTGGATACAAATTCAGTATGATTAAATGCAAAAAAACTGTAAAGAATGTTGTTTACAAGGGCATAATAAAAGTGGCTGATGGAATGGCCATCCAGAATTATATGAATCTAAAAGGGAACGAATATAGAAAAGGATAATAAACATACAGAAGAGGGTCATGTTGATCAGAAAAGAGATTCAAGGAACAATAATGGTAGAGGAAGGAATCCTAACAAACAACAATGTCTTACAAGGAGAAACAGGTACAGAAGGAATAAATATGGATATATCTTAGGGGATATTGAGGAAAATAAAGTAGAAGATACACCAATATCTAATGCTTTTGCAACACTAAGTGAAGATGAAGCTAATGAGGATATAACAACAAAAAAAATAAAGAAAAGCAGGAGAAAATGAAACACAAGGAAAGCACCAAACAAAGGGTTAATAATGCCTTTGGTAAGAACATGTTGGTGCTGAATCAAAAAGCAAATAAACAGATGATAAAGGAGAGATGGATACAAAAGCAAATACTTAAGGATACCAAATATCAACTACCAGAAGGGAAGCACAATCTCAAGAAAAGCTAGCAGATCAGGATACAACGAGCAAAAGAAAAAATCAAAAGAGCTGGCATTAGTGTGTCAGGATAATAATAATGAAGCTGATAAGGTTATGGATGGGTTCTTCCATTAGCTATATAGGCTTACCAAAAATTTAAATTTTCTAACTAGAATAATCATGAGCTAGATGATGAGGATCTTGGGAGAATTATTAACAAGGTAGTAATAGAAGGTGATTTGTGGCCTAAGCAGATTGATATAGTTAAAGCAACATAAGGGAAGAAGTATAAAAAGGTAAAAATATAGGTGCTACTACAATACAGACAAGGAGTCATTCAAAACATAAATCAGGATGAATTCTTTGATTTGGAATATAAGGTCGGTGAACACTCAAAAAGAATTCACCAGATTGATCACTTTACAAAGAAGACATCAATTTTATTTTATAGGTATTATGGATACTTTTCAAGACATTCATAATATAGAGGAATACAGAGCAAGATTAGGGATGTAGCATGCAGTGGCAAACTTAACAGGAAAAAATTAGGCTTTTTATGATGCGATTATTAATTATATAGTCATTTGGGATGAAGAGCAGCAAATGACTTTGAAGTTGCACAATTAGGAAGCACGAATGAGAGTGGTGGTGACCTTAGTATATGCTAAGTGTAATCAATAAGAAATATTGGTTTTGTGGGAATCATTAAGTGATATAGCTTAATCTATGCATGATCCCTGGATAGTTGGGGTTGATTTCAATATGATCATCAGTGATGAAGAGAAACTAGTAGGTTTACCTATTACTGTTGTAGAAACTGATGATTTCAAGCATAACATCAATTTGTGTAATCTAGAGGATCCAAAATTCAAAGAAAGTAATTCACATGGTGGAATGAGAGAGTTGATGAAGATTGTATACTTAAAAACCTAGACAGAATATTGTAGAGTGAAATGATGCAGAATCTATTTCCAATTTTGGAAGTTGAACATTTAACAAGAATTGGGTCAAATCATTCTCCTCCGCTGCTACACTTAAGTACTTCTAATGAGAAAATTATCAAATCTTTTAAATTTCTAAATTTCTAGTTGAAGGAAGAATCATGTTTGGAGACTATAAAGCAAAATTGGATAACTGAGGTGTAAGGAAATCTATTCATTATATTCCAGCAAAAGTTGAAGAAGACCAAATATTCCTTAACTCAATGGAGTAAAGACAAATTTGGTAACATTTTTCAAGAAATCGCAACATTGAAGGATATCATTAAGATAATGGAGGAATAATTTGAGTAGGATCCTTCAGGTACAAATAGACCAAAATTGTTTAAGGCATAGACAGATTTGAATATTCAGTTAAGAAGAGAAAAAGAGTTTTGGAAGCAAAAAACTGATTTTGAATGGTTTAAAGATGGTAAAAGAAATACAAAATTCTTTCATACTATTGTTAGAGGAAGGAGAAGCAAATTGAAGATGAATAGAATTCTAAGTGATGAGGGAATTTAGATGGAAGATCAAAATGATATAGCAGAAGATACAATTAATTTCGTTCAGAATCAATATTCAAAAGATCAGTATTTTGAAGATTTTTCAATTCTAGATGAGCAAGTAGTAGTGGTTACTTCACAGCAGAATGAAGAATTGATTAAAATGCCCAACATGAAAGAAGTTAAGGTAACAATTATTGGGTTAAACAAGAAAAGTGCTTGGGGACCAGATGGAATGACAAAAGCTTTCTATCGGGATGCATGGACATTATTGGAGAGGATGTATATAATATGGTAGTTTCTTTCTTCCGTGGTTATGAATTGCCAAGATTTCTTACTTATACTAACTTAGTGATGTTGCCTAAAAAGTTAGTAGTTAATAATTTCTTAGATTTAAGGCTAATATCATTAAGTAATTTTTTTTAAAAAGATTTTCTCTAGAATTATTCATGATAGAATTAAGAGTATACTACCGGAGATTATATCAGAGGAATAGGCAGGTTTTGTTCAAGAGAGAAGCATAATAGAGAATATACTGGTGGTATAAGAAATTGTGTCTGAGATAAGAAAAATAGGTAAACCCCCTAACATGGTTATGAAATTAGATATGATGAAGTCATATGATGGGGTGGAGTGGCTTTATTTAACAAAGGTGTTGAGAAAAATGGGATTTGGAGAAATTATTATTGACTTGGTATACAGGTTAGTGAGTAATAATTGGTATTAAATCCTTCTAAATGGTCAACCTAAAGGCTTTTTTAGATCATCAAGAAGTTTGAAATAAGGAGATCTTCTATCTCCTACATTATTTATATGTCAAGGTCCTTAAAATCTTTTTTGTTAAAGAAGGAGTTTAAAATGTTTGGAATGGCTAGGGGGAGTCCAAGAATAAATCATCTTGCATATGCATATGACATGATTATTTTATGCAAGGATAATTTGTGTACTTTGAAGAAAGTGCCAGAAGCCCTCAAAAAGTATGAAAAAGCATCAGGTCAGAGGATTAATATAGAGAAAAGTGCAATATACTTGCATAAGGTAGTATCACAAGGAGTGGCGGTGATGAAAGAAGTAGCAACATGTATTTTAAGAAAAGATTTTCCTTTTACATACTTAGGATGTCCCTTTTTTCATATGAGGAAAAAGAAAGACTACTATCAGCATATTATGAACAGAATTAGTGAAAAATCACAAAGCTGTACGAGAAATTGTTATCTTACAAAGGTAGGGCCATTCTTATCAAGTATGTTCTGCAAAGTATACCTGTCCATTGTCTATCAATTAAGAATCCTCATATGAATGTTCTTAATACAATTTAAAAGATGATGGCTCAATTTTTTTG
Source organism: Capsicum annuum (assembly GCF_002878395.1). NCBI lineage: Eukaryota > Viridiplantae > Streptophyta > Magnoliopsida > Solanales > Solanaceae > Capsicum > Capsicum annuum. The sequence continues at coordinate 204,800,993 of NC_061122.1, read as the reverse complement.
GAGTACTTATATAAGGGGTAAGGATAGACATGGGGCAAGATGACACTCTATATAGGTAAAGAAGGAAGGGGTTTGGAATTTAGACTATGGAAAGATATATATATGACTATATTTTGCAAGTTGTGGTGGAATTTTAGAACAAATAAGTCTATTTGGAGTTCATATATACATAAAAAATATTGTAAGAAGGAGCATCCTAATATGATTATATGGAAGAAGGGTGTAGGAGGATCACAATTATGGAAGAAGATATTGCAAGCTAGGGATCTGATTGAACACCAAATTTTATGGCAAACTAGGAAAGGCAATTCTAATATGTAGTGTGATAATTGGACAACTCTGGGGGGAACTGGATATTATCAATGAGGGGAAAAAGGAATGGGATGGTAGGTGTCAACAAGTTAGAGACTTGGTTAGAGAAGGGAGCTGGAATATAGAGTTGATTAATGAGATCTTTTAGAATAGATTGTTATTCCTATTCTTGACAAAATAAGGCCACCTGGATATGTTGATGAAGAAGACAGTCGCATATAGATACCTGAACCTAGTGGAAAGTTCACTGTTAGATCAGCATGGTAATACATTAGACAATATAAGCATAAGAAAGTTTCTTTCACCCACCAATGTGGGAGAAATTTACTTCCTTAAAGTGAAAACACACTTCACTTTTTCCTCCATTTGTTTTATCTATTTTCAATCATATTTCACTTAAAACCCAACAATCCTTCATGTAGACACGTAATTTTGACCCTTTCAAGTGTCGTATTTTCACATTTTATCCTATTCATTACACCCTTACCCTATCAGATATATCCTCCATAAAAGACAAATATAACAACTCTACCATATATCCCTCACACCATACGCACTCAAAAATATTCCTCACCCTACCCCAACTACCCCTACATATGTAGCCACCTCACTCACGTTTTTCACAATCGCATACACATCATAACAGAAAGAGGAGAATATATATAAATACCCATAGTTATATACAGAATGGATTAGAGAAGAAATAGGAGAGAAGAGAGAAAAAATACACACTGAGTATACATATACACACAGTAGAGAAACATACCAGTGGAAAGAGAAAAAATATACATATGGAGTGAAGGGAACAAGAAAAAAAAGTAGAGAAAAACAAAGAGAAAATAATACACACACGCTAAGATAAAAAAATATAGAGAGAGTGACAGACGAAAATAGAAAGAGAGAGAGGCAAAAAAAGAGGAGAACTGACCCATGAAACCTAGATTTTTCAGTGAAGTTTAGCAGGAATACACCACCCCACCACTACTACACTATCAGAAAACCCACAACACCAGCTTACTCCTAAAAAATCGATGGCCAAACCCACCCCACTGCTAGAAATGCAACCCACCTCTCTTTTCATTATCGCCTGAGCTTGCTGGAGCTTCAACAAAACAATAATTGTAAGCCCAACTCATACTACCCAAAAATTCACCAAAAAATGCCTAAAACTGGCGACTGAACACCAAAATTCCTCCAAAACCCGATCTGACCGCCTACTATTCTAGTTTCCAGCAAAATCCACCAATAAACGACTAAAACCCAATTTCAATCTGTAACACCCCGTATTCAAGTACGTGTATTGGCGTATTCAAGTACGTGTATTGGTCTTACTTATATGGAATTAATTTTTTTATTTTATTTATACCAAAATTTGCCCGTCGATGGTTCCATGCGAAGGTTATTGAATAAGCTTTCCAACGATATAAAGATTTCCAAAAGTGGATAGGTTTCGGATATAATCGAGCACGTTCGAAACTATAAAACGGTGGCTGGGATATTTGGGAATAGTAAATATGCCAGAAAATTTCCTGCACACAAGCTACTGAGGCCAGCTGAATTTTTGAGTCTACTTTGAATGATCATAACTCCCTTAATATAATGAACTGGGAGAGTTTCGATCTATGAAAAGAAATATATTTGAGTCTTTTTTCCAATGCAATTGGTTTCATCCAAATCCAACATCTGCGTAAGGAGTTATACTCGTTTTACTTCAGCCTATCAAAATAGATTTTTAGGGTCAACTTCAAAGGACCATAACTCCTTGTACAGGACGAACTGGGTGTCCTAATTTATATGAAATGAAAGCCCTTTGAATTATCCTTCCAACGATACCAATTTCACCCAAATCTGATAATGGAGCAAAGAGTTTTGGTCAATCTACTTTAGCTTATTAAAACAGTCCACCATAGGACAGATTTGATATTATTTAAATTTTAAAGGCATTTTGGTCATTTTCTATTATATTATGGACGGGAATATGTGTATATATACATGTATATGAGTTCAAAAACTCATTTTCATTATCAATCATTGAGAAAGAACAAACCCTAGCCAAATTTGACCTTTAAATTACTTTTGATTCAACCGTTGAAATTCCAAAGTGATTCGATAACTGCGTTTGTCATCTCGAGAGCTTCGAACGACACCTATTATTTTTGCAAATAGGATTGCATAATCAAGAGGTGAATTCTAAGGTATGAATATTGTTTGCCTTTATTATTTTCCATATGTATATGTGTGATAGACGATTATATGTATTGGTTGTTATTGAAAGTTGATGAAAATAGGGTTATGGACTATTTTGCATGGTTTGGTTGTATTGAATTATGGAAGGTGGATATGGTAATTGAGTTATGGAAGGTGGATATGGTGATATACTATTGAATTGATGATTATTTATGTCTATGGCTCAATTTGGTTTAACGGATTGGTTGGAAGGATAAATGAATCCAAACTTGATATTGGAGGATGTTGTATGAATATGCATGGCATGTGAATGTAATTGGAGTATAAGAGGGTTAAAGTGACACCCTTTATGGTGTAATTAAGGCTTACTACTTAACCACTAGTTTGGTGAATTCAAATAATTGAATTGTGACGTTTGCTCGCTAATACTAGATTGCTATATATGTTCATTGTAGATAAGTAATCCGAAAAGTCGAGAAGTCCATTTGGGACTAGTATTGAAGGTTGACAGTCAAGTATGTAAAGCATACTCTATACCATATCTTTGACATGAAAGTGAACAATTGTTCTATTAAGAAAGTTTCCAAAGTTATTCAATAACATGTGATCCATAATGGTTTTGTATGATGTCCTACGTTACCAATGAACTTGTTTCCACCATACAAGATGTCAAGACATTTCAATACTTACTTGTCTTCCAAATCTTACATGTTTATTGTACTAATGAATGTCAGAAGGTATCTGGTTACTCAAACAAGATCCATGTGCTATTAATGACTCCAAAATATTTCATTGATATACCAATAAGTTCCTACTTCATTGTTATGGCATTGATGACTCCAAAATAGTTCATTGATATGCCAATGAGTTCTTACTTCATTGTTATTGCATTGATGGTTTATTTGTATGTCTCTTATTGATGTATCATTGTTTCAAAGTATCAAAAATGCGGTGCTGACCGAAATAACAATCTCAAAGGTTAATTGAACTAAGTGATGGAAGTTCTCTCTTATCGGGTGGTATCCCAGGGGCATAAGCCTATTATGGGTCGATCCCTATTTATGTATTTATGGGTGGTATCCCAGGGGCATAAGCCTATCATGGGTCGATCCCAGTTGATATATACTGGAGGCAGCCTAATGGTCATAGTACAGTACAGTAATGATTACAAAGATGATAAGAACGAAGGTAAAGTGATTAAATAAATACAATGTACAGGTTGTCACAAGTTCTAGTAAGTGTGGTCCACTCCTATTATGATTTATTCATTTGTTTCTAATTTCTATTGAGCTCCTATATCATATGTGATTATCTGCAGCTTTACATACTCAGTACATATTTCGTACTGACGTCCCCTACGGGGGACCTGTATTTCATGCTGCAGGCATAGGTACCTCAGCTCATACATCGCACAAGTAGGAGCCAGGATATCCAGCTGCTTTTGGTGAGCTCTAGTTTACTTCGAGGCTTTTCGTGTTATATCCAGTCACTTTTGGTATTGTATAGAAGTTACTTATATGGTGGGATGTGTCCCGACCTTAGTTAAACTCTTTGTATTTTCTAGAGGCTTTGTAGACCTAATGTACAGTCAAGGTGGTGTTTCATTAATAGACGTGATGGCTCCAAAGGCCAAGTATTGTATATATATATATGTGTGCTCAAGCTTATACAGGTGATTATTTCCTTTTATATGCGACATGATAGTGTCCGAATTTTGGGTTGTCATAAAGGTATGCATGGGAAGTATAAGGTTATGAGCTGGTTCTCGCGGGCCTCCTCGGTTATGGGTGCCAGTCCACCCCAATAGGATTTGAGGCGTGAAAAAAGTGGTATCAGAGCTGTTCGTCCTAGTGAGTCTACAAAGCAGTGTCTACGTAGAGTCTTGTTTATCGATGTGTCGTGCACCGCATCTATAAACAGGAGGCTATGGACATTTAGGAATTGTTTCTTTTCTTCATGTCTTAGATCGTGCGATAGAGTCTATATTGTATATGAAGTCATAGTTGACCACTGAATTCGTTTGTTTCTCTTATTATAGTAATGATGCCGGTTACCAGAAGCAAGAATACCGGTAAGCAAGTAGATGTGGCTACCGAAGAAGGGACTAGTAAGTCACCCACTATACCAGCTACTCAAAGTGAGGCTCCAGCTGAGCATGCATCAGAAACTTCTTCCACTCCGGAAGAAATAAGAGGGAGGAGAACTATATCCCCAGAGCCATCTATTAATGTTGTTGATCAAGATCTTAGAAATATAGTGCAACTTTTGACTCTTATAGTTGCTGGGCAAGCTCAAGGGCAAGCCATTCCTACCACGGGTCCTAGTGGTACAGATAGGGTTGCTATCCTTCGAACACAGGATTTTCTTAAGATGGATCCTCCCACTTTTACTGTATCAGATCTTAATGAGGACCCATAAGACTTTATTGATCAAATTCAAAGGGCCTTAGATGTTATGCATGTAACGGGTAGAGAGACATGGAGTTAGCAGCGTATAGATTTAAAGGGGAGGCTATATATTAGTACGAGGACTGGAAATGATCTAGGGGTATCGATGCACCCCCAGCTACTTGGAAAGAGTTCAAAGAGGCATTTCTTGATCATTATCTTCCATTCAAGATTCGTCAGGCCCGTGCAGATCAGTTTTTAAATCTTCGTCAGGGGAATATGAGCGTGAGGGAGTACAGTCTCTGATTTTATTCCTTGTCGAGATGTGCTTCTAATGTTGTAGCTGCTATGGATGATAGAGTTCATCAATATATGGATAGGTTGGATCCATATATGGTTAGAGATTGTACTATTGCCACTTTGAACAAAGTTATGGACATAGCGAGGATCCAAGCTTTTACATAGAAAATAGAAGATCAGAGGCAGAGGAGAAGAACACAGGAATTAGAAAAAGGATATTCCAAGAGGTCCAGATCTATAGGGAAGTTCATGGCATCCCAAGGAGGGTTCAGACCACAGTTTTCTACTAGACCACCTAGGCCATTATCTTCTTATTCTGTAGCTAGTGCCCCATCACAGTTCCAAGGGTCTAGAGAAAATCAATTAGGGCACAGAAGTGAGAGTCAGAGTTCGCGGACAGTGGGGTACCAAAGGAAAGGGAATATGAGCCAATCAAGACCTCTTCGAGAGCCATGCAATAAATGTGGAAGGTATTATTTGGGCGCATGTCGACTGGGGACCAATGTTTGCTTTTGGTGCGGTATGTCGGGGCATATGATGAGAGAATGCCCACGAAGGTGCATAGGAGGTATGGCACGACCTACGAGGTTATTTGTTGCATCATCATTATTGATACCTTATTTAGGAAGGGGTGCACAACCAATGGGTTGTGTTAGAGGTGATAGAGGAGCCACGAGTTCTAGCTGGGCTCAAAATCGTACGTATGCTCTAGCGGATCGACAAAATTTAGAGGCTTCCCCAGATGTAGTTATGGGTACGTTGTCTATCTTTTCATTCAATTTATATGCCTTGATTGATCCCAGTTCTACATTATCTTATGTTACTCCATTGGTTGCTGGAAAGTTCAAAAGAATACCCGAACTGTTAGTTAATCCATTTGAAGTGTCCACACCGGTTGGGGAATCTATTATAGCTAGAAGGGTTTACCGAAACTGCATAGTAACTATTTGTGGTCGTGATACAATAGCTGATCTTATGGAGTTAGAAATGGTAGATTTTGATGTTATAATAGGTATGGACTGGTTGGCGTCTTGTTATGCCACAATTGATTGCTGCACGAAAAAAGTATATTTTCATTTTCCAAATGAATTAGTCCTTGAATGGAAAGGTGAAATTAGCGTGCCAAGAGGTAGATTTATTTATTATTGTAAGGCAAGAAGAATGATTTCCAAGGGATACATATATGATTTAGTTAGAGTAAGGATAAAGAAGAGGAGCCACCAACTCTTCACGTTGTTCCGGTGGTAAATGAATTTTCTGATGTATTTCCTAAAGATCTTCCAGGTTTGCCTCCTGAACGAGAAGTAGAGTTTGGTATTGATGTAATACCAGGAACCCAAGCAATCTCCATTCCTCCATATAGAATGGCACCAGCAGAATTACGAGAATTGAAAGAGCAATTGAAAGATTTGCTAGAGAAGGGATTCATAAGGCGTAGTATGTCCCCCTGGGGAGCACCAGTGTTATTTGTGCACAAAAAGGATGGCTCACTGAGGATATGTATTAATTATCGACAATTGAATATGGTGACTATTAAGAATAAATATCCTCTCCCAAGAATTGATGATTTATTTGATTAGTTACAGGGTGCCAAGTGCTTTTCTAAGATTGATTTGAGGTTAGGTTACCACCAAGTGAGGGTCAAAGAGAAGGTTATACCTAAGACAGCTTTCCGAACATGGTATGGTCATTATGAGTTTCTAGTTATGTTATTTGCGCTAACAAATGCACCCGCAGCTTTTATGGATTCGATGAATAGGTTGTTTAAGCCATTCCTCGATGTATTTGTGATAGTTTTTATAGATGATATTCTAGTTTATTCTAGATCAGAAGAGGACCATGCCAATCACTTACGGTAGGCGTTGCAGACTCTTCGTGACTGTAATCTTTATGCAAAGTTCTCTAAATGTTAGTTTTGGTTAAAGTCGGTGGCATTTTTGGGTCATATTGTATTTAGTGAAGGGATACAGGTTGATGCTCAAAAGATAAAAGCTGTGAAGAACTGGCCAAGCCCCACAACGCCTATGGAGATTCATAGTTTTCTAGGGTTGGCCGGTTATTATAGAAGGTTTGTTAAAGGCTTTTCTTCCATTTCAGCACCCTTAACCAAGCTAACCCATAAAGCATCCAAATTCCAATGGAATGATGCCTGTGAGAAGAGTTTTCAAGATTTTAAGAAGAAGTTGATTTCTACACCCGTGTTGGTACTTCCAGAAGGCACCGAGGGGTATACAGTGTATTGTGATGCTTCCCGAATTGGTTTAGGATGTGTATTGATGCAGCATGGTAAGGTAATAGCATATGCTTCTAGACAATTGCGGCCACATGAGAAAAATTAGCCTACACACAATCTTGAGCTGGCAGCAGTTATTTTTACTTTAAAGATATGGGGCCACTACTTATATAGGGTTCATGTTGATATATATACTGACCATAAGAGCTTGCAATATATTTTTAATCAGAAGGATCTAAATTTAAGGCAGTGGAGATGGCTTGAACTATTAAAGGACTACGATGTTGATAACTTGTACTATCCAGGGAAAGCAAATGTGGTAGCTGATGCGTTAAGTCATAAGGCTATGATGGCGCCTATAGAAAGGCAAGGGATGATTAAAGATCTTCACTAGTTAGCTAGTTTGGGAGTTCGCCTTCTTGAAACTCCAGATAAAGAGCTTATCGTACATAATGCTGCAGAATCTTCATTAGTAGCTGAAGTGAAAGAGAAGCAATATGCAGATCCTATTTTATTACAGCTTAAGGAGAACGTTCAGAGTGGTGCGACCAAGGTATTTGAGCTTACGCGAGAAGGATTACTTCAGTGTCAAAACCGATTGTGTGTGCTGGATGTAGACGGGGCTAAGAAAGAAGTTTATGACAGAGGCACATTGTTCAAGATATTCCATTCATCCAGGATCAACCAAAATGTATCAAGATTTGAAAGATATGTACTGGTGGAGTGACATGAAGAAGAGCATTGCAGAATTTGTAGCTGAATGTCCAAATTGTCAAAGAGTTAAAGTTGAGCACCAAAAACTCAGAGGTTATATGCAATGCATTGATCTTCCAAGCTGGAAGTGGGACATGATCAACATGGATTTCGTTATTAGTTTGCCTCGTACATCCTGGAAGTTTGATTCTATATGGGTGATTGTTGATAGGCTTACCAAATCTGCCCATTTCCTACAAGTTAGGACCACTTACACAGTTGCAGAGTATGCGAAGCTGTACATTAAAGAGATAGTCCGATTACATGGAGTGCCAATCTCTATTATATCAGATTGGGGAACCCAATTTTTCGCAAACTTTTGGAAGTCTTTTCAGAGGTGTTTGGGAACACAAATGAAGTTGAGTACAACTTTTCACCCTCAAACAGATGGACAAGCAGAATGTACCATCCAAACACTTGAAGATATGCTACGAGCTTGTGTAATAGATTTTAAGGGCAACTGGGATGATCATTTACCTCTTATTGAGTTTGCCTACAATAATAGCTATCATTCAAGTATCAAAATGGCACCATATGAAGCTTTATATGGAAGGAAGTGCAGATCATCAATAGGATGGTTCGAAGTGGGTGAAACTTTTTTGTTCGGACCGGATCTTGTTTATCAAGCCATAGAGAAGGTTAAAGTAATTCAGTGACAATTGAAAATAGCCCAAAGTCGACACAAGTCATATGCGGATAGTAGAAGGAGAGGGCTAGAGTTTTCTATAGGTGATTGGGTATTTTTGAAGGTATCACCAATAAAAGGGGTAATGAGATTTGGCAAGAAAGGGAAGTTGCCTCCACGTTATATAGGCCCGTATAAGATCACTCGTAGGTTTGGACAAGTTGCATATGAATTAGAGATACCCCAAGATCTTTCATTAGTACATCCGGTATTTCATGTGTCAATGCTTTGAAAGTGCATCGGAGATCCATCACATATCACTTCTACTGAGGATGTGCAAGTTGCAGAATATCTTACCTATGAGGAAGTGCCTATTGCTATTCTAGATTGCCAAGTTAAGAAGATGAGAAATAAAGAGATAGCATCTGTGAAAGTACGTTGGAGAAATCGTCAAAGGGAAGAGATTACATGGGAAGATGAGGAAGCAATGAAATCTAAGTACCCTCATTTGTTCAAAGATGAAGAGGAAGTTCAAGAAACAGAGTTAGAACATTAACAAGTAAGTTTTTTTTATATATGCATAGTATTTATGTGATGATGTGAATGTTATGATGGACTTAAACTAGTTTCGGTTGAATAACTATGCTAACATTCAAGGATGAATGTCTTAAAGGGGGGAAGGATGTAACACCCCATATTCAAGTACGTGTATTGGCGTATTTAAGTACGTTTATTGGTCTTATTTATATGGAATTAATTTTTTTAATTTATTTATACCAGAATTTGCCCGTCGATGGTTCCATACGAAGGTTATTGAATAAGCTTTCCAATGATATAAAGATTTCCAAAAATGGATAGGTTTTGGATATAATCGAGCACGTTCGAAACTATGAAACGGTGGCCGGGATATATGGGAATAGTAAATGTGCAGGAAAATTCCCTGCACACAAACTACTGAGGCCAGCTGAATTTTTGGGTCAACTTTGACTGATCATAACTCCCTTAATATAATGAAATGGTAGATCTGTGACCTATGAAAAGAAATATATTTGAGTCTTCTTTCCAATGCAATTGGTTTCATCCAAATCCAACTTCTGAGTAAGGAGTTATACTCGTTTTACTTCAGCCTATCAAAATAGATTTTTAGGGTCAACTTCAAATGACCATAAGTCCTTGTACAGGACGAACTGGGTGTCCTACTTTATATGAAATGGAAGCCCTTTGAATTTTCCTTCCAACGATACCAATTTCACCCAAATCTGATATCGGAGCAAAGAGTTATGGTCGATCTACTTTAGCTTATCAAAATAGTCCACTAAAGGACAGATTTGATATTATTTAAATTTTAAAGGCATTTTGATCATCTCCTATTATATTATGGACGGGAATATGTGTATATATACATGTATATGAGTTCAAAAACTCATTTTCATCATCAATCATTGAAAAAGAACAAACCCTATCCAAATTTGACCTTTAAATTACATTTGATTCAACCATAGAAATTCCAAAGTACTCCGATAACTGCGTTTTTTATTTCGAGATCTTCGAACGGTACCTATTATTTGTGTAAACAGGATTGCATAATCAAGAGGTGAATTCTAAGGTATGAATATTGTTTGCCTTTGTTCTTTTCCATATGTATATGTGTGATAGAGGATTATATGTATTGGTTGTTATTGAAAGGTGATGAAAATAGGGTTATGGACTATTTTGCATGGTTTGGTTGTGTTGAATTGTGGAAGCTGTTATTTATGTCTATGGCTCAATTTGGTTTAATGGATTGGTTGGAAGGATGAATGAATCCAAACTTGATATTGGAGGATGTTGTATGAATATGCATGACATGTGAATGTAATTGGAGTATAAGAGGGTTAAAGTGACACCCTTTATGGTGTAATTAAGGCTTACTACTTAACCACTAGTTTGGTGAATTCAAATAATTGAATTGTGACATTTGGTCGCTAATACTAGATTGCTATATATGTTCATTGTAGATAAGTAATCCGAAAAGATGGGAAGTCCATTTGGGACTTGTATTGAAGGTTGATAGTCAGGTATGTAAAGCATACTCTATACCATATCTTTGGCATGAAAGTGAACAATTGTTTTATTAAGAAAGTTTCCAAAGTTATTCAATAACATGTGATCCATAATGGTTTTGTATGATGTCCTATATTACCAATGAACTTGTTTCCACCCTACAAGATGTCAAGACATTCCAATACTTACTTGTCTTCCAAATCTTACATGTTTATTGCACTAATGAATGTCAGAAGGTATCCGGTTACTCAAACAAGAACCATGTCCTATTAATGACTCCAAAACATTTCATTGATATACCAATAAGTTCCTACTTCATTATTATGGCATTGATGACTCCAAAACACTTCATTGATGTGCCAATGAGTTCTTAATTCATTATTATTGCATTAATGGTCTATTTATATGTCTATTATTGATGTATCATTGTTTTAAAGTATCAAAAATGCGGTGGCGACCGAAATTACAATCTCAAAGATTAATTGAACTAAGTGATGAAAGTTCTCTCTTATCGGGTGGTATACCAGAGGCATAAGCCTATCATGGGTCGATCCCTATTTTTGTGTTTATGGGTGGTATCCCAGGGGCATAAGCCTATCATGGGTCGATCCCAGTTGATATATACTGGAGGCAGCCTAATGGTCACAGTACAGTACAGTAATGATTACAAAGATGATAAGAATGAAGGTAAAGTGATTGAATAAATACAATGTATAGGTTGTCACAAGTTCTAGTAAGTGTGGTCCACTCCTATTATGATTTATTCATTTGTTTCTGATTTCTATTGAGCTCCTATATCATATGTGATTATCTACAGCTTTACATACTCAGTACATATTTCGTACTGACGTCCCCACGGGGGACCTGCATTTCATGTTGCAGGCAAAGGTACCTCAACTCATACATCGCACAAGTAGGAGCCAGGATATCCAGCTGCTTTTGGTGAGCTCTAGTTTGCTTCGGAGCTTTTCGTGTCATATCCAGTCACTTTTGGTATTGTATAGAAGTTAGTTATATGGCGAGGTGTGTCTCAACCTTAGTTAAACTCTGTATATTGTCTAGAGGCTTTGTAGACCTATGTACAGTCAAGGTGGTGTTTTGTTAATAGACGTGATGGGTCCAACAGTTAAGTATTATATATACATATATATGTGTGCTCGAGATTATATAGGTGATTATTTCCTTTTATATGCGACATGATGCTGTGTGAATTTTGGGTTGTCATAGAGGTATGCGTGGGAAGTATAAGGTTATGAGCTGGTTCTCCCGGACCTCCTCGGTTACGGGTGCCAGTCCGCCCCTATAGGATTTGAGGCGTGACACGATCAAACCTCCATTGACCATAAAATGAAAAACTGTTGGGAAATAACACTATCATTGCTAAAAAGATCAAACTAGGTCCATGAGGCTCCCAGTGCCGTCGAAATCAGTTCAATTTGATAGATTAAAAAAATTGAATGAGGTCCATCTCTATTCTTCTCAATATTTATATCGTTATGAATGATTGATTGTTGATACCACATTCATAAGATGATTATAAATTGTTGAAATTTTCTCGATATGTGAATTATTTGGTAACTATTAGGTGAATTCGAGCATAACAAAAATAAATTGTATTAGATTGTTCAATTTAATTTGTGGTGGTATTGAAAATTGGCCAATTCGTAATTCCATTTGATTTATTTAATTTGTTATTGTGATTAATTTGAACATGTTGAACTCGATAATAACATGATAGTCCATCGAATGTTGGGTAGGCGAACTTCAGGATTCCGTAGGTGTTGAATGTTTAAATTACTTGCTTGGATGATTTTTTTATTTTTAGTTTATCAAAATTATATTATATTTGTCAGAGAAAGTGCCAAAGTAGTATGTATATATTTGTCAGAAAATTCCTCATGAGATTTTATACTTGAAGACCGTTCGTGAGTAAAGCACAACCTTAAGATATGATAAATTAGTATAGATTTACTTTTTTGCATTTTCTTATTTTGGGATTGTATAATCGTACTGAACATTCTTTTGTTTGAAACTATTGTTTATTTTTTGGTTTGCTTGCTTTATGTGCCTTTTTGTAAGTTTATTCACCTTATAGTGTCAAATTAGCTGATACAATTCAATGATGTGACTATGTTCAAACCACGGGACTATAGGGTCCCTAACACCTTCTCCTCGACCAATGAAATTCCTTAACTGAAATCTCTGTCCGCAGATCAATATTTTTAAAAAAGATTGTTTTAAGGTAACTTGGCACACTAAATTCATATCAAGTGGTGACTCTGATTTTTAACTTCAAATTTCTCTTTTGAAATACATTTTCAGTCACTTTCTAATAATTAAAAACCCTTTCAAACTTTAAAAAATCAAATTTGTTGACGGTAAAAAAGGGGTGTGACAGCTCTGACAACTTTGGTGAATTTTTTTTAGAATTCGAGTTTCATTGTTGAGTTGTATCAACTTAGTTTGAAACTAGGTGTATAAACGTTTATTTGTATATCATTTTATCATTATTGGATGCTGCTATTTGTTTATTGTTTTTCTTTATCTATTACTGCTTTTATCTGTCATCATATGCATTACTTCAAGTAATTTCTTTCGACACAAGTCTTTTAGTACACATCGTGTACATGAATCATCATTGATTCACCTTTATTTTTATGAGGGGGAGCCGTCATACTTATGAAATGGGTGGAAAGCAATCGTAATCACCGTTAATCATACGTTCCCCCAAACAACTTTGTTAATTAAACCCAAGCCTAGGTCGTTCCTTAGATCATTCTTATTTACATCATGTTAAGACCTAGTGGAACCAGTTTGGTCCTTTCTAGGTGACTTATCCCTAAGCATTCCTATGTGTTATTTGTTGCATCTTTGAGGATAAAATAATTATTTGATAGACTGATTTAGGGGGCAGGTGTTAAAGTTTAAAAAAAGGAGAAGAATTTAGTAATTCGTAGTTATTTGTGGCTTTTGTTTTCACAATAAAAAATTAAGATAAAAATAATTTACCTTTAGCACGCTTTTCTTAAAAAGCAAAAGAATTAAAAAGAATTTTTCTTTACATCCTTTAGCATGGATTCTTAACTTTAAAATTTCAAAAAAAAAAAAATTTGTTTGGTAGAAGCTTTATACATTTTTATAAAGAAATATTCAATTTTTTTTTTTTGAATTTTTTGTACATTTTATATAACTAAATGCCAAAAAGATTTTTCCTTTTAGTGTCTTCATGATTTTCTATGTTAAAAATTTTGAAATATTTTATTTATGCTGGTTCTTTATTTTTGAACAATTTTGTCCAAAAATATATTTTTTTTTCTTTCGTAGTTTTTGATTTCATCTTCATATGAAGTTTCAAATAAAAGACTCAAAAAAGAATTTATTGGCATTTTTCATCATTTGTTTTTGGTCATGTCTCTAAAGTCAGGGTGCAGTCTATTATTGAATATTTAATTATCCAATCTGGACAAACTACGCACACCTGATTCTCCTCTCTCGGGAGTCAGATACTTAGAGAACCCTTCTTGGGTTTGGTGATCTAATTTAAAAATCTAAAAAAGATTTTCTTCACTCTTCATTTAGATTAGACATTTTACAACTTTTTAAAAATAAAAACACAAGATTTTTTCTTTGATATTTTAGGCTTCATTTTGTATAAAATTCAAAATTCAAAAATCAAAATTTTTTGTTGTCAATATCTTTTGATTTTTTTTTAAAAGAGAATATTTCCTTTACTCTTCATTTTTGATTAGTTGTTGCATGTGGTCCTCCATATTACGCCAAGTCCACGGAAAAGTTATTTATGTCCAACAAGGTAATCGAGAGTGACATCATGGATTAGACAAAGAGTCGGGAAAATATGAGTTTAAAGCAAGTGATTTTGAGACTACGACAACAAATGACAGAAATGCACCGAGCTTGAGCCAGTGGGTTGCCTCCTCGTCCATTCCCTAATATTGACCCTACAAATACCTTTAGTATTCCACCAGTGTTGCAAACTCAATTTCCTACTCCTGTTGATGGACCACAACATGCATCAAAATTTTTTCCACACCAACATTATCCCAACGCTTTCACCACTTATTACCTAGATCCTTAGTATAAATCTACCATATTTACAGCACTAAATACCATCCATACTTTTGTTTCTCAACCCTCTACTGAGGCTCCCACCTTGGCTATCTGCCTAATGATTGTGCTTCCCTAGTCTGCTAGTGAGTCTATGTTCAATACTCTTGATGATCACTGCTATAATCCTGAGCCTACATATAAGTTAAATGGACCACAAAAATTTCTTACCAAGAAGCCTGGCATGATAGAAGATCAAAAGACAATGTCTAGAAAAATGAAGAGTGTAGAAGAGCCTATAAAAAATTCTCTAGAACTTGCGGGTTATGAGGATATTTCATATAAGGACTAGGGTATTTCTTTAAGTATTAGCCGCCCTTCTAGATTTGAGATGTCAAAATTTGAAGAGCATTTTGGGCACGAGGATTCCATGAGACGCTTGAGGTGATATTGCAATCAATTAAGGGTAACACAAGGAAAGAAGAAGAAGAAAGATGTAACTACTATTATTCCGGGGTCACAACAGAGCTCGAGAGGTCCAAATCACCAATAATATCAGCCTCAACCCCGATCTTGTACACCAAATCTACATACTCACCTACACCAAGGTTGCTCTCTCCTAAAATCAAAATATTCCATTCTTCTTTTTCAGTATCCTTTGAACAATGCACAACTATATACTTATACATTTTCTTATCCACAATGGTATGCACCGATCCCTCAAAATCATCCTTGACCCTCTCATATGTACCAATGTACCTCTAAATTTAAGTTTCAACCTAGGCCATAATTTGCAAAGAGGAAGAAGCCAAGGGATAATTTCAAACCAATTGGGGGATCCTATACCAATTTGGTACAAAAATTAAGATAGTGGGACACGATTACTAGTTTCCTTGGGTATATTCCTGACCCATATTTATGAAATTTTTATCCTAATGTTCAATGGGCATATCATTCAAATGTTCAGGATTACAGTATTGAAGATTGTCGTACTTTAAAAAGAGAAATAGAAAAGAAGATTCAAGAAAAGTTGATTGTAGTGCAAGACATTGACACTATGAGCGTCACATAGAATATTTCATCAATACATGGTAATGCACAATATGTGGGAAGCAATGAGTTAAACATGTGGACCCAAAATTTATTTGTTGAGAGAGATGTACTTAACGGTGGTGAAAGGTCTAGTTATACTGATGTGAAACCAGTGGCTAAGATATCAAGCTCAGCAATTTAGACGTCACTCCTCTCCTTACTAGGAAGGATTTTTGGTATTTTTTTTGTTATTCAAATTATTTCAGGGTTGTAGTTCGGGATCTATATTATTTTGTTTCTTTGTCATTTATGTTCAAATCTTTCAATCTTTCCTTTCAACAAAATGTGGTGCCCCTTTGGGATTTTTATTTTTAATGTGTCTTTTTTGTACATAGTAAATTTTATGTTGGTTCTAGTAATATGATATATTTGTGGAATTTTCATCAATATCTTAAAATTCTTTTTAATCATGAAACATTGAATCAGAGTGATACTATTAGAAAAAAGAGCATCTGAGTAAATAGATACAGTGTTGAGATATTTGGTGATCAAGTTGAAGCCTTATTTTTATAAATTAAGGCAATAATTTTGAGAATCACAAGAATAAATTGGTGATCAATTGAAATACATATCTCAATAATTTTGAATTGGATCAAACAGTGGAGAAACGATCTCCTCTATCAAGAGAAATAAAAGGAAAAATTGCTCCACTAAAATATGAGTCATCCAATGTGTGGTGTGTATAATAAAGGTGTAGTTGTATGTTTGATAAGTGCTGAAGAAGTAGTGAAAAACATTCTCAGTTAAAGTTAGTGTCATGAAAAGACATCATATGTGATCTTTATCTTCAACTTCTTATTGCATGATATGTACTTTCATTTTCAAAGATTGATATGACGAAGAAATTTTAGTTTGCTGTCCAAACATTGTGACACCATTTTCTTTAACCTTTTTGAGCTTTAGTTCTATTTTCTTTTGTACCCCTCTTTTTTAATTAAGATATAGTCAACAAAGTTCAAAAAGAGAAAAGTGCCGAGCAAAAACTAGAGTCAGAAAAAAGTTAAACAAAAAGAAAAAATAAGAGTCAAATAAAAGAGGAAAAAAATCAAAACCAAGTAAAAGAACAAGTTTCCTGAACCATGTTAGACCTAATTCTTGTTGTGACAAGATAGGTAGGCAGCCCTACTCTAGGATTTGGTCCAATTAAGTAAAATTTAAAGAATGCCCAATTTAAAATAAATTGAGGCAAGAGTTAGTTTTCATTGTTTGAGTCGATTCTAAAAGTTGTAAATCTCACCTTATTTTAAGTGTTATTTTAGACTCATGCTATACTTTCTTTTTAACCCTATCCAAAAGTCACGTTATAGCCAAGGAAAGACCTTTAGATCAATATTTGAGAATGTTAAGGTTAAGCATGCAATGGATATATGGTGTTTTATTTTGGGTACTACTTGTCTTCATCAGCATAAGTAATTGGGAGAGAAATGAAATGAGAGTCTAATTGATGAAAACCCTCACAGGCATCGTTTGATAATGGTGAGATGTTCCATGATTTTATGGTAC
Source organism: Capsicum annuum (assembly GCF_002878395.1). NCBI lineage: Eukaryota > Viridiplantae > Streptophyta > Magnoliopsida > Solanales > Solanaceae > Capsicum > Capsicum annuum. The sequence continues at coordinate 204,783,493 of NC_061122.1, read as the reverse complement.
TTTCAATGCTTAAAATTGAAAATTATGCAAATACTTAGGTCCTTTTGATAGATATGATGTTTTTATGATTATTTTGCATGAAGACAGGTTATGGAGCAGAAGAGAAGAAAAAGATGATGAAAAGTTGTAGATTCCCACTTACGGACCCACCTACGGGTCGTAAGTGGAACTTATGCCCCTCGTAAGTAGCAGAAAAAAGTTCTAAAAGTTTTGATGATTGACAAATTATTCTGAGACTATAAAGGCATAATTATGAAGCATAAGTGGTAGTTACACCCCATCATAAGTTCCATTATAAGTAGGTGATTTGAAGCTTGTTGATTTCTTCTAAGACCCATGACTCACCTAGGGTCAGTAGGTAGTACCTATGACCCATGAGTTGGTTCGTAGGCATGTAATGCCTTGAAACCTGGCCCCGAGGCATCACACAGTGCTCAAGATAGTGAATTTACTTAAGCTAACCCTGTCTTTCTTCTACTAGATCTAAATCTGACAAGCCTCTACTACTAATAACTAGAGAGTTACTGGGATAAACCCTAGCTAAATCGAACTGTCTGGAAAGAAATACTGAATCATATAAAATAATAAGCTACAAAATTTGAATGAATAAGTCCCCAAACTATGAGGACTCACCAACTGTCGAATGTAGATGGAGATGCTCGAACTCCTCACGCTGATAATATTGAGCAGCTAAACCTACGTTATGAGACAATGTAGCACTTAGACATATATGTGGATTAGTACTTTGAGGATGTACGGAGTATATGGGGTGAAATGCATAAGTAAAATATTATTTCATCATCATAATTTGTAAAACAATGCATGCCAAATGTAAATAACTCACATAAGCTGGAATATCTGAAATACTAAAATCTGTAATCATGTATAGCACAACATACTTTATAAATCTAGTGAGTCATAACATTTAGTTATAAAAGCTTCACTAATATTTTGTCTGTAAATCATACTGTCTAAGTGTAGAAAGGTCTCGCATCCATGTATGAAATCTGAAAGTTGAAATATATAGCTAATATCTTTCTGTAAAGCATAATCTGAATAAATTCATGAGCCTTTAACTTAGTTTCCTAAAAGCTTTTTTGTTATTCTGTTCTATTAGGGAAATACTCATAACTGTTTATTTACTTTTACTAGCAGGGAGGTTCTTCTAACCGACATAAACCATGTGAGCTAACATGGAGTCCAACGTCTTATTTACCTATGGAAAAAAACTCACGATGGGGAGAGGTGTCATACTCTTGCCAAGGAGTATAACCTGAGCTAAGTGATCACATCTGTAACTGTCCCCTATATTGGAATGGGAATAATCTCATAATCTGTACCTACGTTGGCTACGTTATTCTGTGGAAGATAGGGCATGCTAATTCCATACTTCCCGCTCGGTGCTAAATACTACTCTCTTTAAATCTATATGCTCATTCTGTTGGAAATCAACTTTAAAAACTATAATACGGGTTATTACAAAACCAATTATGCATTTATCTGAGTTAACCTGTAAATAAAGCTGATATGATTTTTGTAATCTATAATAAATCTGTAAAGTGGATTCCAAAACTTATCTGAGCATCAAAAGATCAAAGCTTTGCTGAAAGTCTGTAAATAATATGATCATAAGATGCTTAAAGCATCATATTTCTTGAAATATGAAAATATAAACTTGGTCCTGATAACCCATGCATTCAATACATGTTAAAACATCATAATAATCATGCTCAATAATGAAAACAATGAGAATTCATCTCAAAATCTTGAAATTACCGTAATAGGTATGAAAATAGACATGCAATTCATCTTCTAAAACACTTGAAATCTCATAATCTTGAAAATAGCAATAATGGGTGTGAACTCTAATTCAAATCTCATGAATATTCATTTAAAATCATATGAAATTGTAATTAAAACTTGGTTTTGGGCAGAAAAATGAAAGGATACCCTTGTTCATAAACCCCACATACCTTGGTAGATGATTAGATAAAGAATCTTGAATTTTGGATTTTAGATTCCTATTAGATTTCTTGAAGATGAGTTCTTGATTATCTTGTCTTGAGAATACTCAATCTAGAGCTTTCTTGGAGAAACAATGGTGTAATTTAATTTCTTGGAGAAGAAGCTTTGAAGTCTAGGTTTTTTCTTTGAGAGAGAATGGATGAAATTGGGAATAAAGTGCTTTGGAATATGTTTAATTCCTTGCTTTGGACGAATTGGGGCCTTGGGAATTGTCCAAAATACCCCTTTTAAACTTTTAATCAAATTTGGAAAAAGCAACATTTTTCCAAATTAGCAGGTCACCACGATGCACCACTATCACGGTGGCTCACTGGAAACTGATGAGTGGGAACTGGAAGATCTCCACGACGCACACCTTCGCGGTGCTCCGTAGAAATGGCAATTAGACCACCAACACGATGTGGTACAATCGCGTTGGCCTACTGGAAATTACCAAATAGGAAATTAGACCCCTCCGCGATGAGGGGCAATCATGGAGGTCCACTGGAATTTGACCCTTGTTATTTTAACCATCTCCATAAAGAGGTGGTTTCCCAGATGGTACATTGTTTTACTAAAATTGCCATAACTTCTCACCCGAGTATCGGATTTAGGTGAATTTGGTATCGATGGAAAGCTTATTCAATTATCTACACAGAGAATCTAAATCTGGAAAATTCCAAATATAATAAAAGTTATTCATTTTTGAAACTCACCCTTAACATTCTAGGAACAAATTTAAGCTAGGAAAAAGTACGAGGTATTACAAGGCAGGTGGCGACATGATTTTTCCTATTTTGTTTTAATTAGGATTTTAGGTTTCTGATGTATCCTATAAATGCCCTTGATGTTTTGTTATTAATTTACACACTCTATATACTTATAACCATATATTGATTCTAAGATCCAGTTTTATTCTTTGAATTTTTTCCTGAATTTTACGATTTGAGATTAACTTAAGATTCTGATTACATTCTTAATTCATTGTCAGACTATTCATATGCTTTTAATTATGAATTCTATGGGTGTTCTTGCAAATATGAGTGGTTAAACCTCTTAACTAGGGTTGTCAGAATATTGATGGAATAACAAAGTAGAGAAAGTGCAAAGTCTTTATTGATCGATGTTTTTGCATTTATTGTGGTTTTCTTCATATTGATTGCCTTATTAGTGACTGCAGATGCTAAGATCCTGCTTATATTCAATACTAACTCGAGAGAGAGGTTGAAATTAGGAAAAGAAGACTACAACTGTAATTTGAAGCTATCAATCTTTATCTAATTAACTTAAGATCGAGAGGAGATAGTTAATATGGGATATAGGATAAGGGTTAGTAATGCGACACTCTAAAATAGAGAGGAGATAAGTGAAATTGAATAAAGGGTTTTGAGAGACAGTTAGTGATACATAACTTGTTAGATTTCGCATATAAGGCACCGAGAGAGTTTGACAAGCATGATTAGTATGCGAAGGTAGGAAGTCAGGGGGAACATAATATAATGATCATCTCATATTGATTTCAACCTAAAGTGTTAAAGCATCATTACTACTACTACTATTACTATTCTTATAGAACCCTTATTTGCTTTCTGCACTTTTCTGACTACATCTGCAAGTTCTTGATAGAGATATGTCCTATTCCCTATGGGTTCGACCCCAAAGTTTGTTAGATTCTATATTTTACAATGATTGTGTTGTACTTTATTAGAGGTATAATTTAAGCAACATCAAATTTTAGTGCCTTTATCGGGAAGTACTATTATAAATTGATTGATTGAGTTTGTTGAGGTTATTAGTGTTTAGTTTTCTGTTGTTCTTCAGGTGTACGTCGGTGTATGCCCAGTACTCAAATTCTAGGAAATTCCTTGATCCCACTTGATACAGAGCTTGGATGGATACTATAATAGAATCATAGGATGTCAGAATATGAGCGTAGAGTTCATTATGAGGGGGTTCAAGATGAACCACTTGCCTTGAATCTGCCACCTGGGCATGGTGTTCAAGATACAACTATGAAAACCACTGATTGGTTATTAGTACAAGAAAATGCAAGGTTTGATAATGCCCGTCGTGGATCTTAAAAAGAAAGAGTAATAGTCGAGGAAGGGCCTCGAGCAATATTCATATGCGATAGAGATAGAAGGAAAATAGTTCAAGCACCCCCTACTTGTTAGTACTTAGTAGTTTATAATAATTAGGATGAAGATTTAGGATATGTTGAACCTATTAACTCAGGAGCCATCATTTCTCCTTAGTTTTCCCAAGGAGTGAAGTTTGATTACCACGAGTGAAATGATTCAATTGCTCAATTTGAAGGGTATGTTTGCTGGTTTATCATCTAATGACGTAAATATGAACATTATTAATTTATAGGAATTTTCACTTCATATAATCTACTGGGGGTGAGTTAGGAAGCGTTAAGACTTAGATTTTTCCCATTCTCTCTTAAAGGCAAAACGACACTATGGTTATGGGAATTACCTCGTTGATCTATCATCACTTGGAATGAGCTAAGAATGCTGTTGTTGGATCAATTGTTTACACATTCTAGAATGCTACAGTTGAAGGATAATATTTATAATTCTAGACTATTTTATTTCAAGGCATTGTACGAGACTTGATTGAGGTTCAAGAAGAAGTTGATGAATGTGCCTAATCATAAAATTTTAGAGAGGAATTTTCTCAAGATATTCTATAAAGCCTTGAATTCAAATACTAAGGCTATTTATGACTATTACATGTGGGGCTTTCATGAGTCTTCATTGGGAGCTGGCTAAGGAAATCCTAGATCGGGTCTCTAAAACCTATCGAGGTGGCATACTGTAGTACCCCATACTTTTCCCTAGCTAATTTAATCTCAAGAATGTTTAGTATTATCTTCTAAATTGAATGATGATTATTCCATCAGGAATATTCAAGATTTTCACTTTTTGTTATGTGGAAAATTCAATAAGATTTCCATCGATATAAAATTTGCCTAAATTCGATGACCGAGTAAAAAGTTATGACTATTTCAAGTTTCCAACATAAAACAACACTATATTGTTCAGTGTCGTGCCATGCCACAAGCTAAAATGTCAATTGTCCCTTACTAGTGTCTCAGTGCAATTTCCACTGCGTTGCACCAAAGTTCCAGGTCACAAAAGAAGGGGCAACGCTATTTTTCTACGTCACGCCATGCCTTAATTTCCCAATTGTCAAAATCTAGTGACACGATGCGATAGCTCCACGTCGCGCTAAACGTCCAGTTCGAGAAATTTTTACAATTTTAAAAGACACATCTAAGGGTTAAAAGGGTCAATTTCCTACCCCTATTTAAACCTAATAACACATGATTTATCTATTCTTCACCCAAATTATACTAGTTTCTCTCCAGTTTCTCTTAAAAACAAGCTAGGGTTTCTATTGAGGATTTGAATTCAAGAAGGTTTCACTGTCAATCCTCACGAAATCACGAACTAAGGTATGCATAGTGTTTATTCATGGAATTCTTTCGTCCATGAAACCCAAGAATCCCTTTTCTAATTCAAGTTTATGGATTTTCTTATGAATTTCATAGTTGGGCTGCTCTTGTTCATGTGGATAATGTGAAATTGAGTTCTACTCCATGTTGGGTGATAAATTCTATGTGGGTTACATTATTATAAATATAGATTCATGCAAACCTATGACTAAACCCTTGAATAATGAAATTAGAATTGAACCATGATGTTTAATTATTTTACAATGATGTTTACATGTACCATGCCTACAATATGTTTGATTTTTAGACTACATGAAGGAAAAGTGACTAACTAGCATGATACCATGAAATCCCCATGTATGTACAAGTTATGCCTATCACATGTTTTGATGAAATGCTTATATAAATGTATTATGGATTATGATGTTAGTTATATGTTCAAGTAAGTTATGCTTGGTCAGTTTCCTTCCATCAATTCCTGGGGGTACTCATACCAAAAACATTAGCTGTGTACCTAGAGCCATGCCATGTTTTCATGATAATCTCAGTTAAGCTATGAATTCTTAGACTTTAGACAGTCTTATGACTCAGGAAATCTCCATGATCTCATGAACTTAGTCAGTTGTTAGATATCAGTAGTATTCCGTTAGTCAATGGAATTCAGTAACTCAACCCATATTCAGTTCAGTTAATTATATTCAGAGTCTATTCAGATGGGAGTAGGAATTAGCACCGAGTAAATCCAAGGATGGGAACACATACTATCAGATGAAGGTGTGATTCTTAAAAGTCATCCTTGCATTCCAGAACTATGTAGCCAACATATGTTGAGATATCAACACTGTTCGATGAGGGTTGATGAGGTGGATAAACACTGTCAGATAAGGCCCCCACCATTTTCTTTTGGGGACACTAAGTCAGATGAGGGTCACCCACAGCTTGTCCTTACCAGTGGCGCAATATAGACACCCTTCCAATTAGGGCTATAGATTGGACCCTAACTCAGCCATAATGGCGTATCAGGGGCATGCCAGTTAGATAAATACTTCCCACTGTTTCATGTTCCAGAATCAGGACTGTCAAATATAGTCAGTCAGTCTTAGTAATAGAACTCAGATAGTTCTTCAGATTTTAGGACTATCAGATACAGTCAACTCAGATACAATATGGAACTCAGATAGTTTCATCAGATCCAGGACCGTTAGATATAGTCACTCATGTTATCAGTTATATTCAGATTCAGTATTCATGTTATCACAGTATTAGTGTCAGTTGTTATGTGTCATGCATGTATTATCACACTCATGATAGTTAGTTAGTTATTATTATTGTTCATGCGTATGAACCTCATGCATTCAACCTACCTCAGATGCATACCAGTATATTCAAAGTACTGATGCATTTGCGCTATGGTGTCTTATACCGTAGGTTCAGAGACACGAGTTCTAGAGCAACAGTAGATTCTAGATATCCACAGACAGAGTTAGAAGTGAGTCCTTTTCTTTTGAGGACATATTTATATCCCTATTATCTCATTAATCAGTTTATTAGTTAGAGTTAGTTGGGGACATGTCTCATCAACTTCTTACTCAGACTGTTTAGTTAGTCAGAGGCTTTCTAGACTATCATGTTTCAGATTTCAGTATGTTCAATTTTGTTTTGGGTATTCTATTACCCCTCACAGATGTCATATCATTCAGATCATGTTCAGTATTGAACCTGATGGTCTTTTAGTTCATATTTCCATATTATAAAGTATTTTTTGTAGTATACAGGTACAAATATCAGTCATGGGTTAGCTTGTGGTCCTTCGGGGTCATGAGCACTGTGTAGCCTTTCAACCACTAGGCTTGGGCCATTACAAACTTGGTATCAGAGCCTAAGGTTCAATAGATTCCTAGGATGTCTGAAATTCGCATCTAGTAGAGTCTTGTACATGGGTGTGTTGCATGCCACATTTATGTATAGGAGGTTATAAGATGTTTTAAAAATAGTTTTCCCTCTTTTAGTATTCATGTCGTGCCAGTGAGCATAATCTCAAGTCAATCTCTCAGTCTAATCCATTTCTCTATTTCTTCTATAGAACATGCCTCCTAAAAGAAGAAATGGAAATCAGTCAGTCCCTCAGCCCATAGATCCTTTGGGCGATCATGTTTCTCATGCGTAGTTCAGGGCTGCATTCACTACTCTTGCTCAGTCAGTTGCCTCTCAAAATGAAAGGCCAATAGTTATTCCGGCTAACTTAGTGGCCAATTCAGCCGCAACTAGGATTTAGGTCTACACCCGAATGAATCCTCCATCCTTCCTCTGGTCTAAGGTAGATAATGAATTTATTGATTAGGTTCATAAGGTGACAACCATCATGGGGGTGACTATTGTTGAGAGTGTTGAGCTAGTTGTATATCAGTTGTAGGATGTGGCTCATACTTGGTTCAAATAGTAGAAGTCAGAGAGGTCAGATGATGCAGGTCCTATAGAGTGGGAGGAGTTTGTCTTTGCATTCTTGGACAGATTCTTTCCCCAAGGGCTTAGAGAGGCTAAGGTGCTAGAATTCATCATCCTTAGGCAGGGTAATATGACGGTGAAAGAGTATTCTCTTAAGTTTACTCAATTAGCCAGATATGCCCCTCATGTGGTTGCAGACAGTAGAGCCAAGATGGGTAAGTTTGCTTCAGGGGTCAATGATTGCATGGTAAATGAGTGCAGATATGCCATGAAGAATAGTGATATGACTTTAGCCAGGCTTATGACTCATGCTCAGCAGATAGAGAAGCAGAAGATTAAGTAGAGGGAGAATTAGAATAAGAGAACAAAGACAGGTAGTTTTAACTTCGCTCAGCCTAAATTAGAAGGAGGAAACCATTCCCATTTTCGTCCTAAGTCATCAGTTCTAGCCCCTTCTTTAGCCAGTGCTTTAGTTCCTAAGTTCAGGGAGGGTAACAGAGATAGAGCACCAGGCTCTAGGTCTCAAGACAGTGTTAGCAATACCCGAACTAATCCCCTTTGTCAAACTTGTAGTAAGAACCACAAGAGTGCTTGTAAAGCTGGTAGCGATGTCTATTTTGGTTGTGGCAAGCCAGTCTATAGAGTCAGAGACTGCTCTCAGTCAGGTTATCAGAGTCATCTCCGCTGCTCTGCCCAGTCCTATCGTCTGAATCAGCAGGGTGCCACTACTAGTGCTACTAGTGGGCAACGTCCAAATCGTCTCTATGCTCTTCATTCCTGACAGGATTAGGAAAATTATCCTAACGTAGTTATTGGTACATTACAGATCTTTCATGTGCATGTTTATGCTTTGCTAGATCTATGAGCTTCTTTGTCTTTTGTTACTCCCTATATAGCAAACGATCTCAAAATTAGTCCCAAAATCCTAGTAGAGCTCTTTTTAGTCTCGAGCCCAGTGGGTAAAACCATCAGAGCCCGGCGGGTTTATAGGAACTACCCAGTTATAATCTTTCAGAAAGTCACTTCAATAGACTTAGTCGAATTAGAGATGATTGATTTTGATGTCATTCTCGGCATGGATTGGCTTTATTCCTACTATGCCACAATTGACTGCAAAAATAGAATAGTCCAGTTTTAGTTTCCAAATGAATCCATCCTTGAGTGGAAGGGTAGTACTTCAACTTTCATAGGTCAGCTTGTTTCCTACCTTCGGGGACGAAAAATCATATCTAAAGGATGTGTCTATCATCTTGTTCGAGTTAAGGACACTAGTTCTGAAACTCCCATCCTTGAATCAATTCCAGTTGTAGGTGAATATTCAGATGTCTTTCCCAAAGATCTTCTAGGAATTCCTCTCGAGAGGGAAATAGACTTCGGGATTGATCTTCTTCCAGATACTCAGCCTATATCTATTTCGCCATATAGAATAGAACTAGTAGAACTCAAAGAATTGAAAGAATAGTTGAAGGAACTCCTAGATAAGGGATTCATCAGGCCTAGCGTTTCCCCATGGGGCGCTCCAGTATTATTCGTGCTCAAGAAAAATGGTTCTCTCAGGATGTGTATAAACTACCATCAACTTAATAAGGTAACGGTCAAGAATAAGTATTCTCTTCCTAGAATCGATGACTTGTTTGACCAACTTTAGGGTCCCAACTATTTTTCTAAGATAGACCTCAGATTCGGCTATTATCAGCTCAGAGTTAGAGAATGTGACATCCCAAAAACAGCTTTCCATCTTCGGTATGGTCACTTCAAATTCTTATTTATGTCCTTTGGTCTTACCAATGCCCTAAAAACTTTTATGGACTTGATGAACCATGTGTTCAATCAGTACTTGGACATGTTCATCATAGTCTTCATATATGATATCCTAGTCTATTCCCGCAGTGAGCGTGATCATGCAGACTATCCCAGAATAGTACTTTAGACTCTCAAAAATCATCAGTTGTTTACCAAATTCAGTAAGTATGAATTTTGGCTAAGGTCAGTAGCATCCCTTGGTCATATCGTTTTGGATGATGGCATTAGAGTAGATCATCAAAAGATCAAAGCAGTAAAAAACTGGCCTTGCCCTGTCTCTCTATTAGATATCAGGAGTTTCTTGGGTTTGGCTAGCTATTACAGATGGTTTTTTAAGAGATTTTTTTCTATTTCATCCCCTATGTCTAGATTGACTCAAAAGAAAGACAAGTTTTAGTGGTTAGATCCTTGCGAGAAGAGTTTTCAGGAGTTAAAGACTCAACTTACCTCAGCTCTAGTCTTAGCTCTCCCAGATGGTTTAGATGGGTTTGTAGTGTATTTTGATGCATCCAAAGTGGGTCTAGGTTGTGTCCTCAGGCATCATGGTAAGGTCATAGCCTACATCTCCAGACAGCTGAAACCCCATGAGAAGAATTATCCTACTCATGATCTTGAGTTAGCAGCTGTAGTCTTTGCCTTGAAGATTTAGAGGCATTATCTCTACGGAGTTCATGTAGATGTCTTCACAGATCAAGAGTCTTCAGTATGACTTTTCTTAGAAAGATCTCAATCTTTGTCAGAGAAGGTGGTTAGAGCTCTTGAAAGATTATGACATGAGTGTCCTCTATCATCCGGGCTAGGCCAATGTAGTGGACGACGCTCTAAGTAGACTGTCTATGGGTAGTGTTGCTCATGTGGATGACAGTAAGAAGAAGTTAGCTCAGGAAGTACATCATCTTTCCAGACTAAGCGTTTACTTAGTCGATACATATGAGGGTGATATAGGGGTTCAGAGTAGTTCAGAATCATCTCTAGTTTCTAAGGTGAAAGAAAAGAAAGATAGAGATCCCATCCTTGTCAAGTTGAATGAGCTTATCAAGGATTAGAAAGTAGAGGTTTTACCCCAAGATAAAGATGGTGTCCTTTATTGTCAGGGTTGTTTCTGTGTTCCAGGTGTAGATGACTTAAGGCAGAAAATTCTTACAGAAGTGCATGGTGTGTGCTACTCTATTCATCCAGGGGGCACAAAGATGTACCACGACTTGCGAGAAATCTATTGGCGGAGTAGGATGAAGAGAGAAGTTGCAAAGTTTGTGGCTAAGTACTCTACATATCAACAGGTTAATATAGAGCATCAGAATCCTAGTGGGTCCATGCAGGAGTTCAGTATTCCTACTTGGAAGTGGGAAGTTGTGAACATGGACATCGTAATGGGTTTGCTTTGAACTCGTCATTAGCATGATTCAGTCTGGGTCATTATAGATAGAATGACCAAATCAGCTCATTTAATTCCAGTTCATACCTCTTATTTAGCTGAGGATTATGCCAAACTCTATATCAAGGATTTGGTCAGATTGCACGGTGTTCCATTGTCCATTATCTCAGACAGAGGTACCCAATTCACCTCTTATTTCTGGAAAGCATTCCAAAAGGGTCTTGGTACCGAAGTTGATCTTAATACAGCCTTTCATCCTTAGATAGATGGTCAAGTAGAAAAGACCATTCAGACGTTAGAAGATATGCTAAGGGCGTGTGCAATCGATTTCAAATAAAGTTGGGATGACCACTTAACTTTGATTGAGTTTGCATACAACAACAAATATCATTCTAGAATTCAGATGGCTCCATTCGAAGCTCTCTATGGTAGGAGATGTAGATCTAAAATTAGTTGGTTTGAAGTTAGTGAGGCCTCAGTCATAGGTCCTGACTTGGTATTTGATGCCTTAGAAAAAGTTTACTTTATATGAGAAAGACTCCGGGCTGCTTAGAGCTGACAGAAGTCTTATGCAGATGTTTGTAGAAAAAATCTCGAGTTTGAGATTGGTGATCATGTCTATCTAAAGATCCCTCCCAAGAAGGGAGTGAAGATATTTGGCAAGAAGGGAAAGCTCAGTCCCCAATATGTTGGTCCCTTCAAGATTCTTAGTCGCTTTGACAAGGTAGACTATGATCTTGAATTGCTTTTAGATCTAGCCACAGTTCATCCAGTCTTTCATGTCTCTTTGCTCAAGAAGTGCATAGGTGACCCATCAGTTGTAGTCCCTATTCAGAGTATTGATGTTCAGAACACTCTCTTTTATGAAGAGATTCCAGTTGAAATCTTAAACTATCAGACTGGTAGATTGAGGAACAAAGAAATTCCTCTAGTTAAGGTTCTTTAGTGAAATCAGTCTGTCGACATACCAAGTATCCTCACCTCTTCTCCGCCAACTCAGATCAAGCTCAAGGTAACAGTTCTCCTTAAGCTTACTCAGTTCCATGTTCAGTGTTTAGTAAAACTTAGTATTCAGTTTTATGCTCAGGTTCCCATTATAAACTTGGTATCAAGTACCATTACATAATCAGTGATGCATCATCTCAGTTATATAATTATTCATCAGACATGCATTCTTATGTAAGAAACACAGTTCATCACAACACTCAGTTATGCATTCATAAATTAGTTACACATGCATCAGATATGCATGTTCAGTATTATATGTTCAACTTGTCAGTCATGTCAGTCATGAGATCATGTTCCAGCTATTCATGTTTAGTATGTACGTTAGTTATTTTTTCTTCCCCTCCCAGTCAGTCTCATTAGAGGAAGAATGTTCTCAAGGGGGAGATATTGTAATACCCCATACTTTTTCCTAGCTAATTTCATCTAAAAATAGTCTAGTATTATCATCTAAATTGAATGTTGATTATTCCATGAGGAATTTTCAAGATTTTCACTGTTTGTCAGGTGGGAAATTTAATAATCTTTCCATCTATATAAAATTCACCTAAATTCGATGACCGGGTAAGAATTTATGACTATTTCAATTTTCCGTTGTAAAACAACGCCATATTGGTCAGTGGTGAGCTGCGCCACAAGCTATAATGGCAATTGTTCTTTACCAACGTCTCAGCACGATTTCCTCTGTGTTGCGCCAAAGTTACAGGTCACAAAATAAGGAGCAACGCGATGGCACCGTGTCACTCTATCCCTCAATTTCACAATTGTCAAAATCCAGTGACATAATGTGATAGCACCCCGTTGCGCTAAAGGTCAAGTTTGGAAATTTTTACAATTTTAAAAGACGCATCCAAGGGTTAAAAGGGTCAATTTCCTACCCCCATTTAAACCCAATAACACGTGATTTAGCTATTCTTGACCCAAAATATACTTGTTTCTCTCAAGTTTCTCTTAAGAACAAGCTAGGGTTTCTATTGAGGATTCGAATTCAAGAAGGTTTCACCATCAATCCTTATGAAATTACAAACTAAGGTATATACAGTGTTCATTCATGGACTCCTTTCATCCATGAAGCCCAAGAAACCCTTTTCTAAATTCAAGTTTATGGATTTTCCTATGAATTTCATGATTGGGCTGCTCTTGTTCATGTGGATAATGAGAAATTGAATTCTACTCCATGTTGGGTGATAAATTCTATGTGGGTTAAATTATTATAGATATAGATTCATGCAAACCTATGACTAAACCCTTGAATAATGAAATTAGACTTGAACCATGATGTTTAATTATTGTACAATGATGTTTACATGTACCATGCCTACAATATGTTTGATTTTTAGCCTACATGAAGGAAAAGTGCCTAACTAGCATGATACCATGAAATCCCCATGTATGTACAAGTTATGCCTATCACATGTTTTGATGAAATGCTTATATAAATGTATTATGGATTATGATGTTAGTTATATGTTCAAGTAAGTTATGCGTGGTCAGTTTCCTTCCATCGATTCCTGGGGGTACTCATACGGAAAACATTAGCTGTGTGCCTAGAGCCATGCCATGTTTTCACGATAATCTTAGTTAAGCTATGAATTCTTAGACTTCAGACAGTCTTATGAATCAGGAAATCTCCGTGATCTCATGAACTCAGTCAGTTGTCAGATATCAGTAGTATTCCATTAGTCAACAAAATTCAGTAACTCAGCCCATGTTCAGTTCAGTTAATTATGTTCAGAGTCTATGAGATGGGAGTAGGAATTAGCACTGAGTAAACCCAAGGATGGGAACACATATTATCAGATGAGGGTGTAATTCTTAAAAGTCATCCTTACGTTCTAGAACTATGTAGCCGACAGAAGTTGAGATATTAACACTATTCGATGAGGGTTGATGAGGTGGATAAACACTGTCAGATAAGGCCCCCACCATTTTCTTTTGGGGACACTTAGTCAGATGAGGCTCACTCATATCTTGTCCTTACCAGTGGCGCGATATTGACACCCTTCCAATTAGGGTGATAGATTGCACCCCAATTCAGCCATAATGGCGTATCAGGGGCATGCCAGTTAGATAACTACTTCCCACAGTTTCGTGTTCCAGAATCAGGACTGTCAGATATAGTCAGTCAGTCTCAATAATAGAACTCAAATAGTTCTTCAAATTTTAGGACTATCAGATACAATCAACTCAAATACAGTATAGAACTCAGATAGTTTTATCAGATCCAGGACTGTTAGATACAGTCACTCATGTTATCAGTTATATTCAAATTCAGTATTCATGTTATCACAGTACTAGTGTCAGTTGTTATGTGTCATGCATGTATTCTCACGCTCATGATAGTTAGTTAGTTATTATTATTGTTCACACATATGAACCTCATGCATTCGGCCTACCTTAGATGCATACCAGTACATTCAAAGTACTGATGTATTTGCGCTATGGTGTCTTATACCATAGGTTCAGAGACACGAGCTCTAAAGCAACAGTTGATTCCAGATATCTGCAAACAGAGTTAGAAATGAGTCCTCATCTTTTGAGGACATGGTTATTTCTCTATTATCTGATTAATCAGTTTATTAGTTAGAGTTAGTTGGGGAAAAATCCCATCAACTTCTTACTCAGACAATTCATTCAGTTAGAGGCTTTCTAGACTATTATGTTTCAGATTTTAGTATGTTCAGTTTTGTTTTGGGTATTCTATTACCCAACACAGATGTTATATCATTCAGATCATGTTCAGTATTGAACCTTATGGCCTTTCAGTTCATGTTTTCGCATTATAAAGTATTTTATGCAGTATACAGGTACATATATCAGTCATGGGTTAGCTTGTGGTCCTTTGGGGTCATGAGAACTATTTAGCATTTTGAGCACCAGGCTAGGGCATTACACATACTTGGGAGGCAGAAAGAGGAGACAATACTTATAATATTAGTGATTCCAATGAGAAGAGACCCCTAGATGATATAGTGGCTCAAGAGGTAGAACAACTGAGGACTGAGATTGAGGTACTTACTAAGCAGTTTGAGCCTTTTAAGAGAAAAAAATGAATGCTATGGGTGCACAAAGTAAATCATATAGGAAGTACGAGTCTGATAATGGTTAGAAAGTGAAGTACCTAGATTAAAAGATAATGGGTTTCTATGTCAAGGGCCAAGGGCCAAGTGTCTGGTTAAGACACTTGTAACTTAAGGCAAGGGAATCGAGGTCAAAACTATTATGGAGAAAAATATAGGGATAGAAGTAGAGAGTGAGATGGCAATTGAAGGATAAAATATGACTACAATAAGAAGAGTGGTATGTACATTTCATCGAGGAAATATGATGCTGACTCGAGGATGGAAACTTTTCTTGCTAAGCTAGTTAAGGGTTGACAAAACCAAGAGAGTTTTCTTTAGGAGATTAAGAAAGTTATTCTAGGCTGAGCCAAAAATATGAATTGCATGCTACCACACGATTAATCATCTTGAGCAATAGTTTGGTAAGATGTCAACTACTTTGAATCAATATCAATCGGGTACTCTTCTAAGCAATACTATTTAGAACTTACAAAATGACAGTCACTACCTAGCCATCACCATTCAGAGTGCTAAGGCTACTATTGATCCCTGTATACCCGGAGTTGTTAAGGTTTGAGATGACGTTGTTGATATTGATGAAGCACCCAAACCAAAATCTAAGAAGTTGATGACTAGTTCTGAGTCTTTACATAAATCGATGAGTGTAGATAACAAGCTGAGAAGGATAAAAGAAAGGGGAAAAAAGTCGATCCTATATTGAAAACCATTCCACAACCCCCCCCACCTTTCCTTAGATATTGAAGAAGAAGAAAGAGGAAGGGAAATATAAGAAGTTCATATTAATGTTGAAGGAAATCTCTGTTAATATCCCTTTGGTGGAAACGTTCGAGAAAATGCATGGCAACATAAAGTTGATGAAGGACTTGGATTCCAAGAAGCTAACAGTGAGTTTTAAGCCTTCTGATAATATGCACTATTTTAGTGCTATTGCTTTCTGTACTTTGGTTGAGAAGAAAGAGGATCTCAGAGCTTTTAGTATTCCATATACTGTTGGGTTTAACTTACCAGGAGCATGATGTAATTTGGGAGAAAGAATAAATCTGATGTCGTGAGTTGTGTACAAGTAGTTTGTGTTGGTAACACCCAAGATGACATTTATGAGAGTATTAATGGTTGAATGCACTGTGATAAAGCCATTTGGTATATTATATGATGTGTTAGTGAAGGTCGCTTCTTTTATATTCCCATCCAATTTTGTGATTCTTGACTGTGAGGGGTATTTTGATGTTCCTATTATATATTGGGAAGACCCTTCCTATCTACGAGAAGGACATTGGTTGACATGGAGATGAGGCAGATGAAGTTCAGACTTATTAATGAATAGGTTACCTTAAATATGTATTAGTGTATACGGTAGCCAAAAGGATATGCTAGGTAGTGTCTGTAAAAGACACTATTGACAATAATGCATTGGCTGTACCTATTGAGGAGAGACTTAGGGTTGAGCCACTAGTGACAGTTATTATGAATTTTGATAGTGACGGCATCGAGGAGTATGATGTGTGGACAAGCTCACTCTACGGTAGAGGTTCTTATTCTTATGCATCAAAGAACTTAGATCTACATTTGAAGAAGAGCAACCTCGCTAGCTCGGCTATCTATTGAGGAGCAACCGGTCTTAGAATTGAAGGCCCTCCTTTCTCATCTACAGTATGCATTTTTAGGGGCCAATAATACCTTATCGGTAATTATTGTTACATATTTGTTTGATACATAAGTCTAGGCTTTGATTTCAACATTGTAGAGATTTAAGCAGGCCATTGGATGGACCATTACAGATATTGTCAGGATTTGACTTAGGATTTGTACTCATAAGATTCATTTTGAATCGGAGTATGTACCAAGCATCAAGAATCAACGTCGTTTGAACCCGCCTATACAATAGGTGTTAAAGAAAGAGATTATAAAATTGTTAGATGTGGGTATGGATTATCCTATTATTGACAATAAGTCTCTAAGCTTGTAGTGCATACCAAAAAAGAGTGGGAACATTATGGTCCCTAGTGATAAGAATGAATTAGTGATCATGAGACTAGTTATAGGTTTTGGAGAGGAGAAAGGTCTGAGGAGGGGTTGCAGGCAACATTTAGTTGAGAGAATAAGCTGCATTGATAACTGCTACACCCCAGTCTAATAAGGGTGCTAATATAACATATATTCCATAGGAGATCTCTTCATCTTCAGCTTTGACTACTCAGGCCACTGCTCAAGGTGCTCAGCCTATCACTTCTACACCTGCTGCATAGGATTCCGACACCATATATGATTCTGTAGTACCTATAGCTCAGATTCCTCTAACATGGTGTTTGGAGGGCATGCAATAGCTTTATGACATAGATAGCATTATCATCGAGTAGGGTCAGCCACAACGTAGTATTATAGGGGAGGTTAGGATAAAGTTGGCCAATTAAATAAGACCTCCAAACTTGCATGTGTCATTTAATAGATACCAACTGGGGTGGATTATCGAGCTATACGATTCTTATAGACCAATGATTGCTTGAGAGTTTTATGCCTCCTACACTTCAATAGTATTATCCCACCCAAAGGTAGAGCAATTGATCTTTCTCAGCTGGCCATACTTTGGTCAGGAGGTGAGATGTGATATTTTAGAGGGCTATTTGACGAGTGTTATTTTGGCTAGAGTATGAGGGGCCAACCATAATATTCGAGTTTGACTATCATATACAGATTGTATGGACTAGGATCACTATAAGGGACATTAACCATAAGACGTTGAGATTAGATTTGGCTCGATGGATAGCTACACAGATAGTAGAGTTGGGCCTTGATGGCTAGTTTAGCCTAAATCCAATATTGGGGTAAAATGTTTTTACCAATTTATTGAGGCACTATCAAAGCTGCCAGTGATAAAGACTCTAATGAAAAGTCATTGTCAGACTAAATACATCTCGTCGCCACGATATTGAAAAATCCAAAATTTAGTCCAGTGATGAAGCCTCTTGGTAACGACTCGTGGTGGGACTATACAAGTCATTAGGAGTAGCTGTCGTCAAAACAGTAAGAAACCAAAGAATTTGGTTACTCGACTATGACTCTTCATGATAACTCGTGGTCATACTATATGAGTCACCATAAGGACTCATTATCGTAATAGTGAGTAACCCAGATTTTGATCCTCCGGTCACGACTCCAGGCCATGACTCATGGTTATATCCTATGAGTTGTAGCATCAATAGTCATAACTTTTTCTAGGAATTGTCTAAATGTTTTAAAAGGCGATTTTTAGCATTTCCCCTTTCTATTAAAATCTAACCCACATAATTTTTGGTATCCCAAGGAAAAATATTGGGAGTTAGAATTTCCCTAAGCTTTCATTGACTCAAAATTCACCCAAAACTTAGTTTTAAATGAAAAAAAAATGATTTTCCTCTCCAAAGTGCAATTAGGGTTCTTCAACTTCCAATTCCTATTCCAAAGAATTCTTTAAGGATTTCATCTCAGGTATATGGGATTTCATCAGTGGGTTCCTTCTACCCATTGAGTCCCTAAGGCTTCTCCAATACTCAAGTTAAAATTCACCCTTCTAGTTTAGAGTTCCATGGAAAGCATGAGTCTCATAATTCCTCAATTTATTTCTTGAATTAAACTATGAAAATATGTTTTCAATAAGTTTAAACATCTACCCATACTCATAAACATGAAATGCCATTATATTGGTAAATTGTTAATTCTTTGGTTTAAATTATGAAATTCCCTATCATGTGTATGTTTTGATATTATGATGCTTAGTTGTATTCTTTAGAGGTGGTGGGTTATGAACACCCAATACCTAGGAATTCATGCATACAATTGTTAATGTTGTATTCTTTGGTTTATACACTATTGAGTACTTCATATCGTGTATATTTATATTTTTATTTTCAAATTATCACTATAGTGAGTGTGTCAGTTATCATTATCATTTAGTTTAGAGTAGTACTTTAAATCGTGTGAACACAGGGATGAATGCTCACCCTTCAATTAGGAATAAGACCTTTAGTAAAAGTCCCTAAGTTCTAGAACTACGATGCCATCATAGGTTTCAAGGGGTTACCCGCCAGGTTTGGATTGACACCCTAGTCTTTTTGGACACCAGTTTAGTAGATCCACACCAGTCAGTGTTCGCACCCTTGCAAAGGTACTGAACTCCCATTTAGATGGGGTTATAGGTTGGACACCAATTAGCTCAAATTCGGGTATGTAGATTAATGTTAGCTCCCAGAGTCCATATTTATGTTTCGGTCTTGAATGTTATGTGACCTTGTATTCAATTATTCAGCTTAATATTTAGTATATATTTATACTTGGTCTAATATTAGTTCACCATATTTCATGCACTATACTGAGTTCATATTAGTAATTTACCATATTACATACTAAGTACATTTAAAGTACTGATCACATACTTTTCTTGCACTATATTGCCTTATAACATAGGTTCTTACACTCAGCATGCGGATCAAGTTTAGTATACTTCCGTACCACCTTCAGCTATAGTATTTGGTAAGTCTTCATCATTCAAGGACCAGTTATCCATATTATTTTTTATTATTCTTTTAGTTTTAGATGCTTGGAGTTAGTTAGGGGCTTGTCCCAACAACTCATATTAGTAAAAGGTTTTTAAACAAATGTTTAGGGTTTTTAGCATATTGACAACCTTAGGCAGTATAATTTATGATATTAAGTATTTTATTAGTTATTATCATTTCATTTTAGATTAGTTTCCACTCAGTGCATTATTTCTTCAGTATTCTTAGTATTATGCCAGGCCATGGGTTAGCTTAGGGTAACTTGTGACTCTAAGCACTATGTTACGACTAGAGGGCTGTCTCGAGTCATGTCAAACATAGTATCAATACATCATGTTTAAAGTGTCCTAGGGTGTCTAAAAGTTGTGTTAAGTACAGTCTTGTTCCTGGGTGTGAAGCACGCCACACTTAAGAGCAAAAAGCTATGAAATGTTTTAGGAAAGTCTCACTTTTTTCATTATTCATGTCATGCGATAGAGTGTGAAATCTATTAAAATTCTTCTTCTAACTCATCCTCTACCCATTTATAGTAAATGTATTCCAAGGGAACTAGCAGAAGGAGGAATGGGAATCAAAAAACACCACCGTATCTCCTGGAAACCTTCTGAATGAACAAGTCTTCCATGTCGAGTTTAGGGTTTCTTTTACAATATTAGCCCAATCAATGACAGCTTAGAATAACCAGTAGGTTATTGCACCAGCCAACCTAGCTATGAATACAACCACAACTAGAGTTTGAGATTTCACTCGGATAAATCCTCCAATAATCTTTGGGTCTAAGCCCAAAGAGGATACATACAAGTTCCTGGATAGTATTTAGAAGGTCACTAAAATCATAGGTGTCACTTCAAATGCGAGTGTTTATTTGGCTGCTTATAAATTACAAGGAGTGGGTCATAAATGGTTCAAGTAGTGGAAGGAGGATATAGGTGCAGAAGTAGGTCCAGTAGCGTGGGATGAGTTTGTTGTTGCATTTTTAGACAAGTTATTCCCACTTGAGTTGAGGGAATCCAAAGTGCAGGAGTTTATAAATATGATATAGGGCAATACGAGTGTGAAGGAATATTCACATAAGTTTACTTAGTTGGAAAGGTATTCTATATCTATGGTCATTGACTCTAGGGCCTGAATAAGCAAGTTTGTGTTAGGGTTTTTTAAGGAAGTGGTCAAGAAGTGTAGAACAGACATGGTTAAGGAGATAGAAATCTCCAGATTGATGGTTCATGCTCAACATATTAAGGAGGAGAAGATCAAGAAGAAGTAAATGAAGAGTGAGTGGGCCAGAATTGGTAGTTTCATTTTCTCTCAATAGAGGTCAATTAATGAAAATCATTCTCAATTCCACTAGAAATCTCCAGCTCCTGCCCCATCTTCTTCTAGTGCTCTAGTACCCAAGTTTATACAAGGTACTCATGATAGAGCGCTAGGCTCTAAGTCCTAAGGTAGTATGAATAATGTTCACACCCACCCACTTTGCAAGAAATATGGTAGGAACCACAAGGATGAGTGCATGACATGTTGTGATGCTTGTTTTGGATATGGCAAGCAAAGCCACAGAGTAAGGAATTACCCAGTAGTTTCATAAAGAGGTAAGGATATTCATTATTAAGTTGAATCTAACTCTTCAACCACTCCAGTAAGTCGCCCGACTTAGCAGAGCACCATTTCTAGTGCAACTGGTGGACATTATAAGGGTAGGTTTTATTCCCTTCAGACTTGATAGGATCAGGAAGGTTCTCCTAATGTGTTCATTGATACGTTAAAAGTTTTTCATATTCATAATTATACATTGTTAGATCCTAGAGCCTTAATTTTCTTCATGACTCCCTATACAATAGTAGATTTTGGTGTTATCCCTAAAATCCTCATAGAACCTTTCTTAGTTTCAACTCTAGTCGGTAGTTCAATCATAGAAAAATGGGTATATAAAAATTATGAAGTTATAGTATCTGAGAAAGTCACCTCAGTCGACCTTTTAGGGTTAGACATGACCAATTTTAATGTTATTCTTGGTATGGATTCGCTCCACTCTTACTATGCCTCAGTTGATTGTAGAAATAAAGTAGTCCAGTTTCAGTTTCCAAATAAACCTGTCTCAATGTAGAAGGGTAGTACCTCAGTGTCTATAGGTTGGTTCATATCTTTCCTTAAGGAATGGAAAATGATTTTCAAAGGGTGCATCTATCATCTTGTTCAAGTCAAGGACTCAATATTCAAAACCCCAAGTTTCAATTTAGTTCCTGTGGTAAAAGAATTTCCAAAAGTTTTTCTTGAAGATCTGCTCAGAGTTTCTCCCAAGAAGGAAATTGACTTTGGAATAGATTTCAAGATATCCAACCTATTTCAATTCAACCCAATTGAATGGCTTCAGCTAAGGTTAAGGACTTAAAGAAAAAATTGAAGGATCTCTGAGACAAGGGTTTTATCAGGCGTAGTATCTCCCATTGGGGTTCTCCAATTCTCTTCGTGCGCAAGAAAAATGATTCTCTCAGAATGTGTATCGACTACCATCAGTTGAACAAAGTCACTATCAAGAATAAATATCCCATCCCCAAGATTGATAACTTGTTTGTCCAACTTCAAGGTGCCAATTATTTCTCTAAGATAAACCTTAGATCTGGTTATCATCATCTTAGAATCAAGGAATGTGATATTTCAAAGACATCCTTCAGAACCCGATATGGTCACTTTGAATTTATTATTATGTCTTTTGGACTAATGAATGTTCCTGTATCTTTTATGGACTTGATGAACAGGGTGTTCAAGTAGAATTTGGACATGTTCCGTATAATCTTCATAGTGACATCCTCATTTATTATTTGAGCAAGAATGAACACATATATCATTTGAGAATTGTCTTGTATACTCTTAAAGATCATCAGTTATTCACTAAGTTCAGCAAGTATGAATTTTGGCTAAAATTAGTAGCATTCCTAGGTCATATTATTTTTGATAAAGGTATTAGATTTGATCCTCAAAAGATTAAAGCAGTAAGAAATTGGCTGAGACCCATTTCTCCATCCGTTATCATGAGTTTCTTGGGTTTAGCTGGCTACTACAGATGATTTATTAAAGGATTTCTCTCTATTTCTTCTCCCATGTCCGGACTGATGTAGAAGAAAGTCAAATTCAAGTTGTCAAATGCTTGTAAGAAGAGTTTTTAGGAGTTGAAGACTCGACTCACCTCCACTCCAATTTTGAATCTACTAGATGGTTCAGATGGTTTTGTGATTTATTATGACATTTCTAGAGTTAGTCTTGGTTATGTGTTGATGCAACAAGGCAAGTTAATAGCATATACCTCTAGATATCTTAAACCTCATAAGAAAAGCAGCTTGACTCATGATCTTGAGTTGGAAGCAGTAATGTTTGGTAAGATTTAGAGGCATTATCTTTGTGGGGTTCATATGGATGTGTTCACTGATCACAAGAGCCTTTAGTATGTTCATCCACAAAGATCTAAATCTTTATCTAATAAGGTGACTATAGTTGTTGAAGGACTATGATATGAGTGTTTTGTACCACCCAGGTAAATCCAATGTTGTGGCCAACACCCATAGTAGATTATCGATGGGGAGTGTTGCTTACATTGAGGATGAGAATAAAGATAATTTCATGAGGCTCATCATCTTTCTAGGTTTGGAGTTTGGTTAGTTGATTCACCCAAAGGTAATGTCTTGGCTTAGAATGGTTTAAAATCTTCATTAGTAGCTGAGGTAAATGGAAAGCAAGATAGTGATCCTATTTTCCTTAGGTTGAAATAAGTAGTCCAGAGTTGGAAGGTTGAGGTTTTCTCCAAAGAGGGAGATGGTGTTCTTTGTTTTCAGGGCATACTATGTGTTCTGAATGTGGATGACTTAAGAGAAAGGATATTAGTAGAAGTACATGGTTCTCGATATTCTATTCACCAAGGAGCCACTAAGATGTATCGTGATTAATGATAAGTCTGTTGATGGAATGGCACGAAAAAAGATATTATAAAATTTATGACTAAGTGTCCTAATAACCAACAGGTTAAGGTTGAGCAGTAGAGACTTGGTGGTATGCTTCCGGAGATGAACATTCATACTTGGAAGTAGAAAGTAGTAAATATGAACTTCAGTAAAGAGTTGCCTCGTACTCATTAGCAACATGATTCTATTTGGGCTATGATGGATCGAATAACTAAGTCATCCTACTTCTTTCCAATTATCACTTCAGATTTAGTAGGACATTATGATAAACTCTATCTTAGGGAGTTGGTGAAACTTTAAGGGTCCCTTTGACCATTATTTCAGATAAAGGTACCCAATTCACCTCTTGATTGAAGAAGATATTTCATAAGGGTCTTGGCATCTAAGTTTATCTACATACAACTGTTTACCCACATGCAGATGGTCAGGCATAAAGGACCATTCAAACCTTTGAGGTCATGTAGAGGGCGTGTGTGATTGATTTCAAGGGTGGTTGGGAGGATCATCTTTCTTTGATTGAGTTTGCTTATAATAACAATTATCATTCTAATATTCAAACGGCCCCGTTTGAAGTGATGTTAGTTAAAGGGTGAAGATTTCATATTGGTTGGTTTGAGATTGGTGAAGCACCTTTGATAGGGAAAGATTCAGTACATGAGGTGATGGAAAAAGTTCAACTATTTAGGAAAAGGTTGAAAACTATCCAAAGTCATCTGAAATCCTATGTAGATATGAGGAGAATGGAGCTTGAGTTTTTTTGTACTTGAATATTTCTCCCATGAAAGGGGTGAAGAAATTAGGGAAGAATAGAAAGCTCAGTCCGTGCTAGGTTGATCATTATAATATTTTGAGTCGATATGGTAATATAGCCTATGAGTTGGAATTTCAAGTTGAGTTGGCATCTATAAATCCATTCTTCCACATTTCTCTATTAAAGAAATGAATTGGTGACCCAACATCAATAGTTTCTTTAGAGAGTTTAGGTGTGAAAGATACTTTCTCTTATGAAGAGATCCCAGTTGAGATACTTGATCGGTAGATTTATAAGCTGAGAAATAAAGAGGTCACTCTAGTGAAAGTTCTATGGAGAAATTAATCAGTTGAGAGAGATACTTGGGAAATAGAGGAAGATGTGATGACCTAGTACCCTCATCTTGTCTCGTCTAACACAGTCCCTACTTGAGGTAATAGTTCTCTTAATTAATTAATTAATTCTTTACATTCTAACTCAGGCCACCCAACTATTTTCATGTCATAACATGTATTCATGAATTTGCTTCAGTTCATGTAACAATTAGAGATTTAGTTATCAACTCATTGTTCAACTCGTTAGAGTTCAGTGTAAAATTTTAGCTTTCCCCTAGTACTTTAGCTTAGCCAGTTTCATTTAGGGATGAATGATCCCAATGGGAGAGATTGTAATACCCTAAGTTTTTGAGCTCTATTTGCATCTAGAGAGAGAAAATTAAATTATCTTTCCAACGCCACCATTTTATCCTAAATTTAATATCAGGGTAAAAAGTTATGGCTAGTTTACTGAGCCACTGTCAAAGCTTCCAGTGACAACGACTCTAATAATGAGTCCTTGTCAGACTAGATGAATCATCAGGAGGACCTGTCGTCATTATAGTGAAGAATCAAAAATTTATTCCAGTGATGATGACTCTTGGTAATGGCTCATGCTGGAACTATACGAGTTGTTAGGAGTATCCATCGTCACAATAGTCAGAAACCAAAGAATTTGGTTCCTTGACTATGACTTTTCATGATGAAAAGTGGTCAGACTATATGATTCATCAGAAGGACTCATTGTCATAATAGTGGGGAACCCAGATTTCAATCCTCTAGTCGTGTCTCCAGGCCATGACTCATAGTTAGACTTTACGAGTCGTAGCCTCAATCATCACGTCTGTTTTTAGGAATTGTCTGTGCATTTTAAAAGAAGCTTTTTGGTCTGTTTCCATTCTCTAACATCTAACCCACGTCGTTTTGGGTATCCCAAGTAAAATATTGGAATTTAGAATTTCCCTAAGCCCTCATTAACTGAAAATTCATCTAGTACTCAATTTTAAACAAACAAAAGAAGCGACCTTCCTCTCGAAAGTGCAATTAGGGTTCTTTAACTTTCAACTCCAATTCCAAATAATTCTTCAAGGATTTTATCTCTAGGTATGTAAGATTTCAAGGGGTTCCTTCCACCTATTGAGTCCCCAAGGTTTCTTTATTACTCAAGTTAAAATTTATCCTTCAAGTTTAGGGTTCCATGGAAATCATGCGTTTCATAATTCCTCAATGTATTCTTGAATTGAACCACGAATGTGTGTTTCACATAAGTTTAAGAATCTTCCCATACTCAAAAACATGAAATCCCATTATAATGGTAAAATTGTTAATTCTTGGGTTTGAATTATGAAATTCCCTATCATGTTTATGTTTTGATAATATCATGCTTAGTTACATTCTTCTGAGCTGGTCGATTATGAACACCCGATACCTAAGAATTCATGCATACAATTGTGAATGTCATATTCTTTAGTCTATACATAATTAAGTACTTCATATCATGCATATATATTATTATATTCTGAACATCTTTACACTGAGCGTGTCAGTTATTAGTGTCATTCAGTTGGGAGTAGTACTTAGTACCGAGCGAACCTAGAGAAGAAGGTTTACCAGTTAGTTAGGAATGAGACCTTTAGTAGAAGTCCCTAAGTTCTAGAACTATGGTGCTACCTTAGGTTAGAAGGGGTCACTCACTAGATTAGGACTTACACCCTAGTCCCTTTGGATACCAGTTTAGTGGATCCACACCAGTTAGTGTTTGCACCCTTGGCAAATTACTGAACACCCATCCAGTTGGGTTACAGGTTTGACCCCGATCAACTCAGATTAGCATATGTCGGTTAATGTTAGCTCCCACAACCCATAAATTATATTTCTATCTTGGGTGTTATATGACCTTGTATTCAGTTATCCAGCTTATTATTCAGTGCATGTTTATACTTGGTCATCCATTGTTCACCATATTTGATGTACTATATCCAGTTCATGTTAGTTGTTTCCCATCTTACATACTTAGTACATTTAAAGTACTGATCACATACTTTTTCTACTATATTGTCTTATAATATAGGTTCTGACACTCAATATTCGGATCGAGTTTAGTACGCTTCCATACCACCATCAACTATAGTATTTGGTGAGTCCTCATCATTTGAGGACCAATTATCTGTATTAATTTTTATTATACTTTTAGTTTCAGATGGATAAAGTTAGTTGGGGGCTTATCCCAATAACTTATATGAGTTAAAGGCTTTCAGACAGAAGTTTAGGGTATTTTAGCATGTTGAGTAACCTTAAGTAGTCTTATTTCTGATATTCAGTATTTGATTAGTTATTATCACTTCATTTTAGTTTAGCTTCCACTTAGTGTATTATTTTTTTAGTACTATTAGTGTTATGCTAGGCCATGTGCTAGCTTGGGGTCACTTGTGACTTTAAGCATTGTGTTATGACTAGGGGAAGTCTTACGTCATGACAATGGTGAAGTTTTGGTTGGTAGTGGTATGACACAAATTGCGTCTGGCTTTTATAACTAACATACTCACCTGAGATAGAGTTGCTTTAATTGCCTGCCTGATTGCTGGTTATGGCATTGATTATGTAAGGTCGATACAAAATGAGCTCCACATGAGAGAATTTAGTGAGACCACCACCTTCCCTTTCCCATGTTTGATATATAAGTTGTGTGATGTGACTGGAGTGCCACGTATTCCATAGATGGATCAGCAGATCGAAGTGACCCATATGGTAGACATTAGTAATATTAAAGATGTGACCAACCCAATCCTTGCACATCGAGAACATCCACCATCTACTTGTGGCATGACCTATTTTTAGGGATATTCTATTTTGGCCGAGCCTGTTGTAACATCCTGCAAATTTTGACCTATTTATTTTTGACCCTTCCACATGCTTAATTTTAATTTTGTTTTACTTGAATTATGATAAGGGCTGTAAAAAGGGCATTTTGGAAAAGTTTTGGAATTTTCAAAAGGAGTTCATGACCATTTTGAGACTCCGAGGTAGTGAAGGTATGCAATAATGGTGTGCCATGACACTTAGCTTCCATAATAAGAGTGTGGCACGTTGGCTACTCTCCGCGATAGTGGCGTTCCACACTGCTATGTAAATTTTACCTAGTTTTAATTTTTACACTTAGGAGTAAGGAATATTTGTTCCTTTGCCCCATTAAATGACGTAGAGTTCCTTTTTATTCCACATACCCATCAATTATAAAATCTTTGATTTTCCCTTCTCCTCTCAAATTCCCTAATTTAACTTAAGGTTTTCTCCAGAATTTTTATTCTCTAGGCTCTAAATCTCAATTCCACCTCAATTTCTTCTATTTTTCAGGCACGTTACTCATTTATTAACTTATATTTTGCATTGTGGCATCATTTTATTAAATACTTATGTGTTTTGAATGATAGGTTTGAACTTGGGTTGAGGGTTTTTGTTTGTTAACACTTGAATTACTTTTCCCTTATTTTTAATGGGTTATTTATGCTTAAATTGATGGCTTTTGGAACTGAATTATTGCATTGTTATAATGGTTGAAATGGGTGATATGAGTTTCAGCAAATTGATCAATTTTTTGCTTGATAATGGCATTAACCTCAAACCACATTGAAATCTTGGTTTTTAATATGGACTTTTACATAATTTAAATTATCATTTGAAAATATTGCATTCACTAAAGGACAAATGGATAAAAAGGTTTTGGGTGCCTTTGGTGGTATAGTTTGGACTTTTAAACTAGTTATTGGAGTCAATTTGTTTTTTTGGATCGGTCTGGCATAAATGGAATAGCATGCAAGCATATTAGTATGACAATACCATATTGAAAAATGCCTTAATGAAAGACTCTTTGGTAAACGATTGGTTTTTGTGCAAATTATTTTAATCTATGCTTAAAGAAAATTGTGTAGCTTACCGAAAAGGTGTAGTCCGGGGGGGGGGGGGGGGGGGGGGGGGAGGGGACCAACACTAGAAATCATGTTTGTCTATATTGGAGGGTCTATAGGACCATTGTGTATGGATACGTAATATATTTTTGGATGTTTATCATCTTGGAGTCTTTAGCAATTCCTTGGTAAATGCGGCTAACATGGACTGGGGCCCTTTCGGTAGGGGAAGCCAGACTCATATAGCTGAAGGATGCCTTTAGGTAGGTACGAGATACATAACTATGGATAATATTTTAAAATATCATGTTTCATGTCCCTTGTCCGTATCCCATCATCTTATATATATATATCAATGTTGTGCATGTGGTTTATGACAAGATTCTTGTAACTGCGTTATTTTATACCTTTTCCTTGGGTTACATACTAGTGCTCGCTCCAATGACCATCCCCAGACGCTACATCATTTTATGATATAGGTTCTGAGGACTTTTCCATTGCTCCTGTGCAACGTTAGGTGATTTGGTACTCCCGTTGATCAATTGTGAAGTGGTGAGCCTTCATTATTTGGAAGGCCCTATCATTTCATTAGGTTTCCTTTATCGTTCTAGTATTTATGGATTTATTTTGTCATAGTCGGGGGCATGTCCCCACTTAGCTGGTACTCTCGGATTAGAGGATTTTATGGATAGGATTAGGAATGACATTGTGGTCTTGTTTTGATTTTCAAATTTTATTTAGATTTATATATCCTCATATTATCTTGGTTGGCTTTTGCTGTCTATTATTATTATTATTATTCTCTTAAGGTAAGGATAAGGGGGTTATCTAAGTAACTGTTGTAAATGACTGAAATAAAAATATCATCCTCGATGGATGAGGACTAACCACTGCTACTGCTGGGAGGATTCTAATCTGTCTAAGGATGCTCAGTGAACTGCATGTCTGAACCTATGTTATAATACAACATAGCGCAGAGAAAAGTATACGATCAGTACTTTAAATGTATTGGTACGGGAGGCAAGGACTCCTAAAATACATATGCAATCTGAACATAGATGCATGGACATGTAAAAATGAGAATGCAAGACCAAGTATAGTACATACTGACATGATCTGAGTAAGTGAATAACTATTATCCGAATAATTGAAATAATTTATAAAACTAACTAAAAAAATACTGAAATATGTCTACTTTGTCATGCAACCTAAACTGAGATAAACTGAGTACTAACTAAAACTATGGGCTATCATGTTACCGACACAAACCATGTGAGCTACCATGGAGTCCAACGTCTGACCCATGTTGAGGAGGGATTTTCTATCCTTTCCATCAGAGTAGAACCTAAATTAGAGTGATCACTACACTGAGCCCATATTGGGAAAAGGGAAATTCTCTCTACCAAAGCCTTTAAACTAATGGTGGCACGTAGTTTCTGGGAAGTAGGATGCACTGAACCCATACTTTCCTCTCGGCGCTAAATCCTACTCCCAATTGAAAGACGCTAAAATACTAATTGATGCATACACTGATAACTGATTTTCTCATATAAGGTATTTTAAAACTGATAGTGCATGCCTAATCTTAAGAAATCATGAACATGTAAAACTGATAATTTAACATTAAATAATACTGGGTATAACACTAAAATCATGAGTTGACTGACTCATTACTTGAAAGGTCTGAACACAAGTAAACATGTATGTAGTGAGTGTTCATAACCCGCCAACTGAATGATTATAGAATACGATAACAACACTTAAAAAAGTGACATAAGGTCATAATTTAAAAACCCAAAAAATATGAGATATTTTAATAACCTGATAACTTGCATGAATTTGAACATGAGGTGAGTCAACCTTGGGAAGGTATCATGTTTATACATTTTAAAGAAAGGATTTGAGAATTTTACATGATATTGACCAAACATGACATGGGGTTTTGGATCGACAAGCATATAGGATCATGATTCACATGGGATAAAACTATTAGCATTGCTGGAACGTAAAACTAATGAGGAAACATGGATAAATTTTATGATTTACATTAAAATTGATTATAAATTGGATTATAATATATACTTGAAACAAAAAGAGGGTTTTTGGGCTCAATGGGTGAAAGGAACCCAATGATGAATACCCTACATACTTGACGTAGAAGCTTTGGGGAAATCCTTGAAATTGATCTTGTTCTTGAGAAACCCTAATTGCTTGAGGAAAAAAAGAAAATGAAAACCATCTCTCTTGACTTTCTTTGGTGAAATTGCAGATTATGTCATTATTTGGGGCTTTTAGGGTCTTTTATACTACCCTTTGTAAAGCCAAAAGGACATGGGTTTGGCTTTTAAGGGAGTGGGAAAAGACATAAAGGCCCTTGGAGAAACTTGTAGGAAAACATACCCCCAGTCGTTATGACCCAACTTGCGGCTTATGACGATTGGTTACGACTCGTGGTCTGAGTCGTAGCTTAGGGTTTGGTATTCTGGGTACATTCTATCTTGAATACGACTTGCCAGCTAAATACTCTTCATGACTAATTACGAGTCATAAGATGGAGTCTTAGTTAGAGTCTAAGGCCTTAAGTCATACACTGGTCAGGTTATGGGTCCATGCAAAGAATCGTAAGGTCTGATTACGAGTCATATACTAGACTTATAACCATTGGAGAGGGTTCTTGGACACACACACTGATATGACTATTAGTCCCTCCATAAGACTCCTAGGCACTGATTACGAGTCGTATTAAGGTATCGTAGTCACTGCACTCCAGGCAAAGGGATTCATGTATTGGTTAAGACTCACTCATGATGACTCGTCACGAGTGGTAACGATTTGTTACCCTAAGTCATAACCATGGCAGTTGTTCCAGGCTCTTATGTAAGAATTCCACTACTTCTTGCCCTGGCCTCAGACTGAGATGAGGCTGGATGCATTGCAAAGCTAACCTCATGGGCTATTTGTTAGGAGGTTTAGCATATGAAAACTTGGGTTATTACAATATGTCCCCCTTGGGATCATTTTTTCTTGAAAGAAACTGGTTAGGCTGAGAATACTAAGGAAACTAAGGTCATATACTGAATACTTAAGAACTAAAAAATGATTAAAATAACTGAGTCTAAGACATAATACATGGACTGAATTGAATTCATGAATATATGCAATGACATGAGGATGGTTATAAAGATGAGACAGAAGACGAGAGAGATTCAATTTAAGAGAAACCATTACCTCAAGCTGGATCTGAATTCGTGGAGAAAAGATATGGATACTTGGTTCACATATCTGCTTCTACTTACCAAGTAACCCCCTTAAGGAATTGATATCGCCAAAGAACTTTAACCATAGGAACTTCTTTATTCCTCAACCTACAAACTTGATAGTCAAGGATATCAATTGGAACTTCTTCATATGAGAGACTATCTTTCACATCCACACTTTTCAAAGAAATCACAGGAGCTGAATGACCAGTGTATTTCTTTATCAAGGAGACATGAAACACCGAATGCCCTAATGCCAAATTTACAAGCAACACTAACTCATAATCTACCTTTCTAAAATGATTCAAAATCCATTATGGGCGAACATAATGGGGACTGAGCTTCCCCTTCCTGCCAAATATCTCCATCCCTTTTATGGGAAATTTTTTTAAATAAATCAATTCACTAACCTTAAACTCAAGGTCTCGTCTCCTTACATCAGCATAAGATTTCTATTGACTTTGGGCTAGTTTCATCCTTTCACAAATCAACTAAACTTTCTCCATCGCCTTAAACACTGAATCTGGTCCTATTACCAAAGCCTCTCCTGCCTCAAACCAACCAATATGAGATCTACATCTCCTTCCCTAGAGAGCTTCAAATGAAGCCATCTGAATACTAGAATGATAATTGTTGTTGTATGCAAACTCAATCAAAGGTAAATGGTCATCCCAGTTACCCTTAAGATTCCATAACACAAGCACTCAATATGTCCTCTACGATTTGAATAGTCCTCTCTACATGACCATTTATTTGAGGATGAAAAGTTGTACTGAGATGAACTTTGTTACCAAGGCCCTTCTAAAAAGCCTTTAAAAATGAGAGGTGAACTGAGTACCTCTATCTAAAATAATAGACAACGAAACCCTATGCAGCTTGACTAACTCCCTAATATAGAGGCTAGCACAATCTCAACTAAATGAAAAGTATGAACTAGCAAGAAATAAGTTGACCTGGTTATTCTATCTACAATGAACCATATCTAGTTATGCTATGTGTACGAGCCAATTCTATCATAAAATTCATATTCACCATATTCCACTTCCAAGTGGGGATTCTAAACTACTGAAGTGTACCATTAGGCATTTGGTGCTCAACCTTAACCTGTTGACAATTTGAACACTTTGCCACAAACTCTGCAATATCTTTCTTCATACCATTCCTCATATAGATTTCTCGCAAATCCTATTACATCTTGGTGGATCCTATATGGATAAAGTAATGCGCACTATGCATCTCAGCTAATATATGGAATGCACAATTTGGCCTAACAACGAAGCACTCCATTTCCCTCTTGGGATTAAACATCTACCTTCTAATCCTTGATTGTCTCCATAAACTTGACTAAACTAGGACCCCTTTCTTGTTTTTCTTTTACTTTGGCAGCCAACAAAGATTTTGAACCATTCTGAACCCACATACTACTTTTGTCCGAATCAACCAACTGAACTCCTAATCTAGAAAGCCGACGAACCTCACGGACTGACTCCTTTTTATCATCCTTAACATGAGAAACACTCCCCATAGACAATATACTAAGGGAATCTTCCAATATTTTAACCTTGTCCAGATAATACAAGACACCCATATCATAATCTTTCAATAACTCAAGCCATCTTCTCTGATGAAGATTTAGGTCTTTCTGCGTGAACACATACTATAGACTTTTGTGATATGTGAACACATCAATATGAGCTCCACATAGGTAATGCCTCCAAATCTTTAAGGGAAAAAAATAGCTGCCAACTCAAGACCATGGGTTGGGTAAATCTTTCCAAAGGGTTTAAGCTGTCTAGTGGCATAGTTTATGACCTTAACCCTCTACTTTAAGACACAACCAATACCAAATTTAGAAGGATCAAAATACACTACAAACCCATCTATCCGATCCAGCAAAGTAAAGACTGAAGCAGAAGTGAGTCGAGTCTTCATCTCTTGAAAACTCTTCTCACAGGAATTTGAGCACCAAAATTTGACTTTTTTTGGGTTAGTCAAGACATGGGATAAGAAACAGAAGAAAACCCTTCAACAAACCACTTGTAATAGCCATCTAAACCTAAGAAACTCCCAATATCTGATGGAGAGATGGGTCTAGGCTAATTTTTTACTGCTTTGGTTTTTTTGAAGATCAACTCAAATGCCATCACCAAAAATGATATGACCAAGGAAAGATACGTTCACAACCAAAATTTTCACTTACTGAACTTAGCGAATAACTGATGATCTCTAAGGTTTGCAACACAGCCCTGAGATGGCTTGCATGATATTCTCACTAAGGAAATACACAAGGATGTCATCAATGAAGACTATGAAAAACATGACCAAATAATGCTTGAATGCCCTATTCATCAAGTCCATGAAAGCTGCAGAGGAATTCATTAGTCCAAAAGACATAACCAGGAATTCGAAGTGACCATACTAAGTTTTGAAAGTTGTCTTTAAAATGTCACATTCTTTGACTTTAAGTTGATGATAGATGGATCTGAGGTCTATCTTAGAGAAATAAGTCGCACCCTGAAGTTGGTTCAAATAGTCATTAATCTTGGGGAGAGAATACTTATTCTTGATTTTGACTTTGTTTAACTAACGGTAGTCTATGCATATTCTGAGGGAATCGTCTTTCTTGTGCACGAATAGAATTAGAGCTCCCCACAGGGAAACACTAGGCCTAATGAAACCTTTATCCAAGAGATCCTTCAATTTCTCTTTTAATTCCTTAAGCTCTGCTGGAGCCAGTCTGCAAGGTGAAATAGAGATAGATTGGGTATCTAGAAGGAGATCTATTCCGACATCTATTTCCCTTTTAGGAGAAACTCTGAGAAAATCTTCTGGGAATACATCTGGAAATTCTTTTACTACTAGAACTAACTCAAGACTCAAATTTTTAGAATTTGAGATCTTGACTTGGATGAGATGTTAAACACACCCATTGGATATTATTTTTGTTGCCTTGAGATATGAAACAAACTTACCTTTAAGAACTGAAGTACTACCCTTCCATTTGATAATTGGTTCATTAGGAAACTGGAACCGAATAATTCTATTTCTATAGTCAACTGAGGCATAGCATGAGTGGAGCCAATCCATGCCGAGAATGACGTCAAAATTAGTCATCTCTAACTCCATAAGATTAACTGAAGTAACTTTCTAAGACTATGTCACCGGGTAAGTTCTGTATACCTGTCTTGACTATAATTGACTTACCCACTAGGTTAGGCACTAAGAAAGGTTCTACTAACATCTTGGGACTGATACCAAAGTCTACGGCTATATGAGGAGTCATAAAAGAAAGTAAAGCTCTGAGGTCTAACAATGCATATACGTGAAGATGGAAAACTTGCAACATATGTGTAACCATATCAGGAGAACTTTTTTAATCATGCCAAGTCTGGAGAGCATACAGTCTATTCTGGCATTGCCCTCTGATAGAATTGGAGGTGGGACCTTGCTGAGTAGGGTGACCTATTAGAGCTGATGAAAAATTGGACTGGCCCTATTGGCGGAATCCTTTCCCTTCTAAGAAATAATTGGACACACCTTGATCCTGTGGGTTGGATTTCCACACCCAAAGCACACATGACTTTCTATTCTATATTCACCCTGATGATCCTACCATACTTCCTACAGAGCATATTGGTACAACCACTGTTTATACTACCTTAAGCCTTAGAGTCTGGCACTCTATCTCTTTTATCCTACTTGAACTTAGGCACTGGTACACTAGCTGAATATGGGGTTGGAGCTAAAAATATCTGGCAAAACTGAGAACAATTATTTCCTTTTAACTTTGGTTGTGAGAAGTTGAAGCTACCTGTTCTTTCCTTCTTATTCTCTCTTACCATCTCCTTAAGTTTTTCCTTCTCAATCTATTGAGCATTAACTATAAGCCTAAAACGGTCCATCTTCTTAATCAATATGGAGTTCCTACACTTTATGACCACACTATTAGATGCACCAGGTACAAAGTTACTCACCCTAGACCTAGAGTCAGCCACCATAGTAAGATCATACCTTACCAACTAAGTGAACTTGAGAGAGTACTCCTTCACACTCTTTCTACGCTTTTACAAGTCAATAAGCTCCTAAACCTTAGCTTTCCTCAACTCTAGTAAGAAGAACCGGTCCAAGAAAGCTATGGAAAACTTCTCCTACTCAATAGGCCCAGCATTAACACCCCTGTCTTCCTTTCATTACTTGAACCATGTGTGAGCTATACCTTGAAACTAATATGCAACTAAGTTTTCACTCTCACTAGAAGTAACACACATGATATCTATCAATTTTTGCATAATATCCAAAAACTCCCGCGGATCCTCCTCAGACTTGGATCCAAAAATTGGAGGGGGATTCATCCGAGTAAAATTTGAGATTCTAGATGCAGCTATATACAATAATGTATTGGCTGGAGCAACAACCTGCTGGTTGTTTGGGGCATCTAAATTGTGCGCCAAGTCTTTATAAGCAACCCTAAACTCAGCGTGAGAAACATGGTTATTTAGGGGATCTTCCAAAATAGGTGGTTTGGGCTGATCCTCATTCCTTCTTTTGTTATTCCTTTTGGGAGGCATTGTCTGTAAACAGAATGGAGGATGCATTAGAAAAGAAGGAACTCAATAGAGCTCATGCTCTTTTATACGACATAAATACTGAAAGAAAGAAAATTTTTGTAAAATATCTCGTAGCCTCTTGCCCATAAATATGGCGCACTTTACACCCATTCACAAAACTCTACTCAATATGGATTTCAGAATCCCTAGGATACTTTAAAACCTTAGGCTCTGATATTAAGATTTTTCACGACCCGAGGCTACCCCCTGGTCGTGAAATGGTGCTTAAGGTCACAAGTGACCCTAAGCTGACCCATGTATTGTACTTACTGAGAGCACTAAATAAAATAGATTCTAAAATAGCATGTGTGGAAGATAAGCTTATGAAATATGGTCCAAAATAGAATATTGATCTGATTATAAATAATATGTTTGAAAGAAAACTAATAATATCTGAAAGATAAACTAATTGTCTAAACATCTATTCTGAATATATGAAAGCCTCTAACATGAGGAGTTAACGAGACATGACCATAACTAACTTCGATTGACTAACATAAAAGTAACTGTTGTAAATGATTGAAATAAAAATATCATCCTCGATGGATGAGGACTCACCACTGCTGCTGCTGAGAGGATACTAATCTGTGTAAGTATGTTTAGTGAATTACGCGTCCAAATCTATGTTATAAGACAACATAGCACAGGGAAAGTATGTGATTAGTACTTTGAATGTACTGGTACGTGAGGCAAGAAATACTGAAATATATATGAAATCTAAACATAGATCTATAAACATTTAAAACTGAGTATGCAAGACCAAGTATTATATATACTGATATGATATAAGTAACTGAATAACTATTATCTGAATAACTAAAATAATCTATAAAATTAACTGAATAAATATCAAAATCTATCTACTTGGTCAAGCAAACCTAAACTGAGATAAACATAATACTAACTAAAACTCTAGGAGATATCATGTAATCGACAAAAACCATTGAAGCTACCATGGAGTCCAATATCTGACCCATGTTGAGGAGGTCTGTTCTATCCTTTCTATCAAAGTAGAACCTGAACTGGAGTGATCACTAAAATGAGCCCATATTAGGCAAAGGGAAACTCTCTCCATCGAGGTTCCTAAACCTACAGTGGCACGTAGTTTTTGGGAATTAGGATGCACTGAACCCATACTTCCCTCTTAGTGCTAAATCCTAATTATAACTGAAAGACACTAAATTACTAACTGATGCATACACTGATAACTATTTTTCTCACATAAGATATTTTAAACTGATAATGCATGCCTAATATAAAGAAATCAAGAACATGTAAAACTGATAGTTTAACATGAAATAATATTTGGTATAATAATAAAATCATAAGTTGATTGACTCATTACTTGAAAGGTATGAATGCAAGTAAACATATAGGTATCGGGTGTTCAAAACCCTCCAACACCGAATGATTACAGAATATGATAACAACATTTAAAATAGTGACATAAGGTCAAAATTCAAAGACCCAAGAACATAAGATATTTCAATATCCCGATAAATTACATAAATTTGAACATGAGATAAGTTAAGATTTGGAATATATCTTGTTTATAAAGTTTAAAGCATGAATTTGATAATTTGACAGGATATTGACCAAACATGACGTGGGGTTTTATAACTACAAGCATGTAGGAGTAGTATTCACATGGGATAAAGTTATTAGCAGGGATTAAATTTAAAACTAATGAGGAAACATGGATAAATTTCATGATTTACATTGAACTTGACCATAAATTAGCGTATAATTCATACTTGAAGCAAAAAATGGGTTGTTGGACTCAATGGGTGAAAGAAACCCAATGATGAATAACCCACGTATCTGAAGTAGAAGCTTTGGGGAAATACTTTAAATTGATCTTATTCTTGAGAAAACCTAATTACTAAAGGAAGAAGAGAAAATAAAAACCATCCGTCTTTCCTTTTTTTGGTGAAATTGAGGATTATGTCGTGATTTGAGGATTTTGGGTGTCTTTGATAGCACCCTTTCTGAAGCCAAAATGACATGGGTTTGGATTTTAAGGGAGTAGAAAAAGACATAAAGGCCTTTGAAAAACATGCAGAAAACATACCCCAGTCATTATGACCTAGCTTACGACTCGTAACAACTGGTTACGACTCTTGGTCTGAGTCGTAGCGTAGGATTCTGAGATTCTGGGTACATTCTGGTTTGACTATGACTTTCCACCTAACGACTTGTCAGGAATAATTAAGAGTCATAGGATGGAGTTATAGTTTGAGGGTAAGGCTTGGGTCACACATTGGTCATGTTACGGGTCTATGCAAAGACTTGTAAGGTCTAGTTATAAGTTGTATGCTTGACTTATAACCACTAGAGAAGGTTTTTAGCCACACATACTGATGTGACTATAAGTCCCTCTATATGACTTATAGGTACTAATTACGAGTCATGTTGAGGTATCATAGTCATTAGGCTCAAGGTAAAGGGATTCACTGAAGTGGTTACGGCTCACTTGTAAAGATTCATCACAAGTGGTAATGATTTCCACTACTTCTTGCCATGGACTTAAATGATATAAGGCTAGATGTATTGTAAAGCTGACCTTATGGGCTATTTCTTGGGAGGTTTAGAATATGAAAACTCAGATTATTATAGTTTCCCTTCTTTGAAGTTCAATTTC
The DNA here is from genome assembly GCF_002878395.1 of Capsicum annuum. Classification (NCBI taxonomy): domain Eukaryota; kingdom Viridiplantae; phylum Streptophyta; class Magnoliopsida; order Solanales; family Solanaceae; genus Capsicum; species Capsicum annuum. The sequence continues at coordinate 204,744,355 of NC_061122.1, read as the reverse complement.
GAGCTAGAGTGTATAGTTACTTGAATTTTCTCTAACTCCTAAGTTACCTGTATTTCAGATCATGACTCCCCAAAGATCTGATGGTCGAAGAAACTCAGCTAGAAACTCCATCCCAATTGGGGAAAATGCGAAGCAAATTTTCCCTACTCATGGAATGTAGACTCGGTCTAAGGCCTCTACTCTTGAATGTACCACTCTACCTTGGGTTCCAAAAATCCATACTAGTCCTCCTCGGACCTTACGGGATGGTTCTACCAGTACTCAGTCCTTGTTGGGAGATATCTCAAATACTGAGTTCCATTATCCATCCATAATCTTACTCAGCTTGTGGAATCACATTCTCGTTAGACTTATCATATGTCTTCTATTGCTAGTTTATCCAAGGTCACCAGGGTTAGCTAGTTTTTAAGGTTGTATCCCGTAACATTTACAAGCTCTAAGGTTAAGGAGGATCCTTGAGGGTTTATTAATGAGATGTAGAAGATCTTTAGTGTGATGCATGCTAGTGATTTAGAAGGGGTTGAATTTACTGCTTATTAGATAAAGGAGGTGGCTTATCAGTGGTTTGAGGAGTGGGAGAAAATGATGGGTTTCTATATCATTCAGTTTAGGTCAAGGATTCGGACTCTGAGAGGCCCTCTTTTCAATTTGTCCCTGTGGTTAGTAAATTTCCAGAAATCTTTCCTGATGATCTTCTTGAGATTCTCTCGATAGGGAAATAAATTTCGGAATTGATCTTATTCTGGATACCTATCCCATTTTATTCCTTCTTTTAGAACGACTCCGGCTGAACTAAAGGAAAAAAAAGGAGAAGTTAAAGGATCTCCCTGATAAGTATTTCATCCATCCTAGTGTTTCTTAGGGCTACTCCTGTACTTTTTGTGTGAAAGAAAGATAGGTCTCTTCGGATGTGTATAGACTATCATCAGTTGAATAAGGTTATAGAGAAAAATTAGTACCCTCTTTCTAGGATTGATGACTTCTTCATACATCATCAGGGTGTTAGGTGTTTCTTGAAAATTAACCTCCATTTGGGCTATCACCAGTTGTAAATTAGGGAGGTAGATATTCCCAAGACTACTTTTTGAATCCGATATAGTCGTTTTGTGTTTTTGGTTATGTCATTTGGACTGGATAATGCTCTAACTTCTTTCATAGACCTTATGAATTAGGTTTCCAGTTAATTTCTAGATTTTTTTACTATAGTCTTCATTGATGACATCTTGGTGTACTTGAACTGTTAAGAGGATCATGCCAATCACCAATGAATCATGTTGCAAACTCTTAAGGATCAAAAATTGTATGCAAAATTTTATAAATGTAAATTTTGGCTAAGCACTGTAACTACACGACTTGAAATAGGGCCTAGTCATGTCGGGTGCCTCAAACCCAATCGAAACCAGAGACCACCCCTAATACCCAACCATAACCATCCTACACCCAATGTTGGATGAATTACCAATATATATAACATAAAAATAGAAAAATCATAAATCAAATACTGTCAATCGGTGTCAGTCCCAATACCAATACCAATGCCAAGGCTGACACCATTGCCAACATCGCCTATACCAACCCAAAGTAGTCCCACAAAGCCTCTATCCAAAAGTAAAACAATGCCCGGTCGGGACATGCCCACGGCCATTGCCAAAACCAAAGTCTAAGAAATAACAAAAGTATGTAGTGAAGTCTAAAACATAAAATTGAGCCTTCTAAAGTATGAAAACTCACCACTTCAATACGACACAAGATGTCCCCAAATCTAATCACTGAGAAGGAGGAGTAGTATGGCCAGTTCCTGCATTGCGTGGTGATTTAGCACCCAAAAATGGGTTAGTGAGTGAATGCTAGCATACACTCAGGAGAAGGATAAGATAATGCCAATATTTGAAACCAAGTAAATAACCATATGTAATCACATCCATATATATATATATATATATATATATATATATATATATATATATATATATATAATCCATGCTAGGAAAGGGAACAGGTTTAGCATGCATTTAAAACCTTTAACCTGGGTTTGTGTAACTTTACTGTCATAATTGATCCATAAGCTATATTAGTATTACCCCCTCAACTAGCACCAGTTATGTAGCTGAATGAACTGGAGATAGAACAGGGGCCAGGGATTCCCGTTTACCCTTCGCCCTCCATGATACATAGATTCAAGTATAAACTTAGGGGATTCCCACGTAAGCTAGAAGCATATGGTCTCCATGACCAATCCTCATGTCGGAAAACATGAGTTTCCAATGTTCGTCTATTTGAATCAATCCTTCACGGTTAGCTATCAGAATGCTCCATTATTGCCCAATTAAAACAATTAGAAAATAACCAAACCACCAATTCTATATTTTATTTACCAAGGCTATAAGAAATGGTATCATCATACCGACTGTAGCTTGCAAGTAATGTCCTTAGCCAATCACTTAGGGGATTCCCATGTACCTCATAGGTTCCATTATTAGACTCACTTAGGGGATTCTCATGTACCCCACAAGGTTTAAAATCAAATCCATGGCCACCAAGTCCTTACCATTTCTCCATTAAAACCATCTAACCAATTCTGGTTCCATTTCCATATTATACCATGCAAAGTTATCAATGAAAGTCCAACTATGTAGTAAAAGCATTCTCATAGGCATTTTAACAAAAAATGTTGAGGGCATATAGTTTCCAAAACTAAAACCAAGTGCCAATTGACCATTCCTATGCAACAACATATACAAACCACCATTATAATATGAAAACAATAAGTAAACATGGGTAAACATAAATCAACCATTAATAACCAAAACCCCAAACATAAAATTCAAAATCAAATAATACCTATAATTAAATCATAAAAACCATTCATTAAAACATGAATTTAGTTGAACTAACAATGATGGAGGAGTAACATACCTTAGATACCAAAGAAGATGGAGAGAAATCACCCTTGAAATCCCCAATTGATATGCTTGATAAAAACCCTAAATGTTCTTGACCTTGAGGATTTGGGAGTATTTGAGAGTCTATTTGATGCTTTTTGATAACTAGTGATGCCCTAAGGAAGTTATAAGACATGGATTTTATATTGGGCAAGAGGGGAAATGACTAGAATACCCTCAGGTTAAAAGCTTAAAAATATACACAGGAGGGTACGATTCCACCCCTGGACTTATATACATAACATACGATTGGTACCCACCACTCAAACCCTAGAAAGAATAGTGTACATCACTCACTGTCCACCATATAAATCCCTTTTCCCAAATCATGTCCATAGGATATAAGTAGTACCCATAAACAGTAACTTGGATAGAATTAAAAGAGGTTGACCCTGTCCAACCTACGAGTTGGATATTACCACTCGTACCATATTCATACAACTCATAGGAGTATAGTCATACCTAGAACAGTAACGAACCCAAAACACACTAAGTAACATATGGCCAAGTCCCCTAAACTATACCCTATTGTACAACAAGTACCCCTAATCGTATGATGTCCAGAAGATCATACTTAAGAGTTTTTCCTAAGGATCAAAATCCAGGGTGTTTTATGTGACTTCTTTTGGGCATATTATTTCTCGTAAGGGGATCAAGGTGTTTCACAAATAATTAAGGTGGTTAAGAAGTGGCCTCTAACCATGACTTCAACCAATATTAGGAGTTTCTTGGTCTTGTTCGGGTACTATAGGAGGTTTATGGAGAGTTCTCATCTATTAATTCTCTCCTGATGAAGTTAACTCAGAAAATAGTTAAGTTTTTATGGTCTAATGCTTGTGAACGTAGTTTTGAGAAGTTAAAAGATAAGTTAATTTTTGCTCCTACATTGACCTTACCTAAGGATACTGAAAGGTTTATAATGTATTGTAATGCATCCCGTGTGGGATTGGGTTATGTTTTAATACAGCATGGTAAGTTTGTAGCCTATTCTTGTAAGAAGCTTATTTTTTATGAGAGAAATTTCTTGACTCAGTATCAAGAGTTGGTAGCTATGGTCTTTGCTTTAATGATTGGCGCCATTATTTTTATGGGGTGCACATGGACATTTTTTCATACCATAATAGTTTGCAGTATATGATTACGTAGGAGGAGTTGAATCTAAAAAAATGCAGTGGCTCAAATTACTTAAGGATTACGACATGAGTTTACACTACCATCCAGATAAAGTAATGTTGTTGTTGATGCTCTTAGTAGGTTGTCTATAGGGATCATATCCCATGTTGAAGAGAATAAAAGATAATTTGTGAAGGATATTCACAGGTTGCCTAACTTGGGAGTTCTCCTACTTAACTTTGAGGATGGATGGATGCTTGTTCATAAAGTAGTTAAATTATCTCTTAGTGTAGAGGTCAAAGAGAAACAAGTTTTGGATCCCGTACTTATGCAAATCAAGAATATTGTGGGTCAGTGAAAGGTTATGGCTTTCGAGATTGGGGGAGATAGCATCTTGAGATATTAAGGAAGGTTGTGTATCCCTGATATACATGGGCTACGAGAAAGGATCTTGACTGAAGCTCATGAGTCCCGATATACCGTTCACCCGAGTTTGACCAAAGTGTATCTTGAATTAAAGGAAAATTATTAGTGGAATAATATAAAGAGGGATGTAGAAAATTTTGTATCCAAGTGTATGGTCTGTCAGCTAGTCAAGGTAGAGCACCTAAGGCCAAGTGGTACTTCATAAGAGATAAAATTGCCCATGTGGCCCATGTGGAACTGGGAGATAATTAATATGAATTTTGTTGCTGGTCTTCCATGGTCTCGGAATCAGTATAATTCTATTTGGGTCATTGTAGATAGAATGACCAAGTCTACTTATTTCTTACCTGTGAGAACTAACTACTTAAGAGAGGATTATGCCAAGTTATTCATTCAGGAGATAGTTAAGTTGCATGGGCCCCTAATGTCCATTATTTCAGATTGAGGTACGCAGTTCACTTCTCAGTTTTGGCATTCTTTTTAGAAAGGTTTGGGTACTCAGTTGAACCTTAGCATCGCTTTCCACCCTCAAATAGATGGAAAAATAGAGCGAACTATTTATACTTTAGAGGATATACTAAGGGCCTTCCTTTTATTTTAAAGAAAGTTGGGTTGACCATCTATCGCTTATTGAGTTTTCTTATAATAACAGTTACCATTCTAACATCCAAATGGACTCTTTTGAGGCCTTTTATGATAAAATGTTTAGGTTTCCTATTGGATGGTTTGAGGTGGGTAAAACTTAGTTATTTTTCCCTGACTTAGATCACTAAGCCATGGAGAAGGTGAAGGTGATTAGATAAAGACTTATAACTGCTGAAAGTTTTCAAAAGTATAATACACATGTGAGGTGGAGGGAGTTGGAGTTTGAATTTAGAAATTTGGTATTCGTAAAGGTTTCTCCTATGAAAGGAGTCATAAGATTTGGGAAGAAGAGGAAGCTCAATCCTCATTTACTGGTCCGTATCAGATTTTAATGAGAATTAGGAATGTCGATTGTGAGTTAGAGTTACTAGCAAGTTTTTCCTTGATTCATTCCATATTTTATGTGTCTTTAATGAAGAAGTGTGTCGGTGATCCTTCCTTAGTAGTGCCTGTTGAGGATATTAGTGTTGAGGATGCGTTGTCCTATGAGAAAGTTCCAATGAAAATATTGGAAAGGCAAGTTTGTAGGCTAAGAACTAAGGATATAACTTCGATGAAGGTTCTTTGAAGGAATCAAAAGATAGATGAGGCTACATGGGAGTCTAAAGAAGATATGAAATCCAAATACCCGTTCTTATTTCCAACGTTGGTTGAAATTTCTTAAAGTATGAGATTTTTTTCCCTCTTGTCGCATTTTGAATTTGTCCTTAGATCTACTGTATTATTTCTATTATAATGCTAAAAATGTCCTAAGTTCTCATTTGAGGATGAATGATCCAAGGGGAGGGGTAATGTAAGAACCTGCAAAATTTCAACCAATTTATTTTTGACCCTTCCATATACGTAATGTTGATTTTTAACTTGAATTATGATGAGGGAAGTAAAAGGAGTGTTTTGGAAAAGTTTTGGCATTTTCATAAGGGGTTCGGGGCTATTTCTGGACCTTGAGTCAGTGAGGGTCTGCGATGGTATCATGCCACGCCACTTAACCTCCATGCTAAGAGTGTGGAATGCTGGCTACCCTTTGCAATAGCAGCGTACCACACTGCTATGTAAATTTTTCCCAATTCTTTTTTTTCACTTAGGAGTAAGATCGTTTACCCCATTAAAATATATAAAGTCCCTTTTTATTCCCAGTACTAATCAATTATGAACTCTTTGCTTTTCCCTTCTCCTCTCAAATTCCCTAATTCAAGAAAATCAAGGTTTTCTTAAGGATTTTCATTCTTCAAGCTCTAAACCTTAATTATACCTCAAATTCTTCTAATTTTTCGGCATGTTACTCATTCCTTAACTTGTATTTTACATTGTGGCATTAGTTTATTCAATATTTATTTGTTTTGAATGATGGGTTTGAATTTAGGTTGAGGGTTTTTTTTGTTAACAATTGAAATACTTTCCCTTGTTATAATAGGTTATTTATCCCTAAATTGGTGGCTTTTGGAACTGATTGGTGCATTGTTATAATAGTTGAAATGAGTGACATGGTTTTCACCAAATTGATGAACTTTGGTTTGGTAATGACATTTACCTCAACCCAAATTGAAATCTTGGTTTTTAATATGGACTTTTACATAATTTAACATATCTTTTGGAAACATTGCATTGCACTAAAGGATAAATGGTAAAAAAGGTTTTGGGTGCGCTATGGTTTGGATTTTTAAGTTGGAAATTGAAGTCAATTTGGTTATATGGACCGGTCTAACATAAATGGAATAGCTTTCCAGCATATTGGTTTGATGATACCATGTTGGAAAATACCTTAATGAATGACTCCTTGATTAATGGTTGGTTTATGTGCAAATTTTCTTAATATAGTCTTAAAGAAAATTGTGTAGCTCACTGAGAACATGTAGTCCTGGAGGGACCAATACTGGAAACCACATTTTCTGTCATTGGGGGTCTATAAGATCATTGTGTATGGATACAAAATATATTTTTGATGTCTATTTACCTGGTCTCTATAGCCATTCCTTGGTACATGTGGCTAACATGGACTGGGGCCCTTTTGGTAGGAAGAGCCGGACCGATATAGCTCGTGGGTGCCTTTAGGTCAGTACAAGCTACATAGTTCAGGCAAGTTTTTTAAACTATCATGTTTCATGTCCCTTGTCCTTATCCTGCCATCCTATACATATGTGTATCAATGTTGTGCATATGGTTTATGACTGGATTTTGGTAAATGCATTATTTTATCCTTTTTCCTTGGGTTACATGCCATTGCTCGCTCCACTGACTGTCCACGAATACAACATCATTTTATGATTTAGATTTTGAGAACTTTTCTAATGCTCTTGTGTAGAGTTAGGAGATTTGGTACTCCTGTTGATCTGCTGTGAAGTGGTGAGCGTCCATCCTTCGAAAGGCCCTGTCATTTTATTAGGTTTCATTTATCATTCTAGTATTTATGGATTTCTTATCATAGTAAGGGGCATGTCCCAACTTAGTTGGTAATCTCGGATTATAGACTTTTATGGTTAGGATTGGGAATGACATTGTGGTACTATTTTGATTTTTGATCTTTCCTTAGATTTATATATCTTTATATTATCTTGGTTGGATTATGCTGTATATTATTATTGTTCTCTTGAGGTAAGGATAGGGGGTTATCTTTTGTCGTAGTTGGCTTGGGGTTATCCGTCATGGCCAGGCTCGAGTTTAGGTATTGATACCTATTAAGAGGCAGGATGTCAACATTAATCTAGATGTGGGCAGTCATAAAGTTGAGTCCACTACTACTGTAAATGGTGAGGGGGCCGTGGGCACAGCCGCACCACCCTCGACTTCTACTTTAGCACTAGTTGATGCTTTCACTTTCCCCCCTCGCACGACAGCTACTAGTTTGGTTGGTGTGACACATGAGTTTTTGTAGCATATGATTGACTGACAAAAGGAGTAGGCTTCTTACCTCACTCTAATGAAGACTTAGTTAGCTATGTTATTTGGAAAGATCCGACCATGGGTTTGGACTACTTTAAAGGATTCTGAGGCTAGATTTCAGAGATGGATGATGGAATCCATAAAAGAGTATACTAGAGAGCTGCATGCCCATATAGATAACTTTGAGACTAGCATAAATGCACGATTGCATGAGGTCCAGGCACCTTACTTTGCATGCCTACGTGAGGAGATGGATACACTATGCTTAGAGGTTCAATCATTAACTGAGATCCATATTTCAGTCATCCCTCCATTTACTCCATCTTTTATGCAACCATTAAATTGACCTCCTACTATGGTACATGATTTATTTATGAAGGATGATGCAACCATGATTGTTAGGTCTAAGAGAGGACGTGAAGAAGAGTTACAAGATCCGACGATGGACTATCAAAAGGCCCTAAAAGGGTAGCTCATGATTTGGTGGTGTCACATTATATCGATGAGTAGAGGTGTGTCGAGATGAAAGTCGATATGTCCTTTAGTCACGCACTACCACCTTCTCCTCCAGTTGAACCATGAGATATCTTAGATAGGGGAAAGTTAGATTTGGACGCCTAGAGCATCCCAGGTATGTATTCATCCCTTGATTTTAATGTAGTTATTCATCATGGATAGTGCATAATTTTTAGTTGGGGGTGGGGGCGTACCACAATCGAGGGTTTTTCTTGTTGGGTTTTTTTTTCTCCCGTTGGCTGCATTATCCTAGTAGAGCCAATATATTTAGGTTATGTTTGTCTTTATATGTGTTTTTGTGTTTTTTAGGAGAAAAATAAGGAGCCTAAGGGTTATTGACATATTTTGTTTCTTTTTTTTTGTGTTTTGGAAAATTGATACCCTTCCAAAAAGTTTTTGTGATCTGTGTGATGTAAATATATGTGTGACTATTGTGAATCTTGTCATGACATTAGGATTAGGGACAGAATAATCATAGTAAGCATTGCATGAACTGGAGAGGTAGTAGTTGGTGATATAAACCTGTACCATTGTGTGAGGTAATTACTTAGTTCTTTTTGTGTATTTATTCTAAAAATTTCCAGGTTAGTCTTTCCTAGGTTGTAGGATAGTTGGTTAGGACATGATCATAGGTCATTTTTTACTTAGTCCACTATTAGCCTAAATAACCATCCAAAAATAAATAAGTACCCCTTGATCACTGATTTGAGCTTACATTGACTTGTTTCTTATTTTCACCATTTCACCTTCCTAATTGACCATGATGAACTTGTTTTGGCCTTGGTCCCTCCTTGGACACGGTGCACCTCAACTCAGGTAAATCTTCTAAGTTAAATGTGGCTATCATAGGCGTGCATAGTTGAAGTTGGGTATGTAGAAGGGTGTTTATTATAGAAGAAAAAGAAAGTAAGGTTGGGTGTGGTAGAGAAAAAGGGTAAGAAGAAGTGGAAAACTTGAAAATAAAAAATTAATAAATGAAAAACAAGGGAAAATCGCACCCAATCCAAAAAATATAAAAAAAAAGAAATAAAAGATAGAATTGTTGAGAAGCGGAGCAAAAATACAAGTATAGTGTTAAAGAGGGTGAGTCACTATATCCCAAATGTACCATACCTTCCCACAAGCCTATATTACAAGTTGAGTAAAGTCCTATAATGATCCTAGTCCAATGGTCTATAAAACTAACATATAGAAAATAAGGGTAAGCCAATGTTTCACAAACCGAGGTTACCTCTAGTCACGACAACAGTGCTTACGACCACAAGTGACCACAAGCTAACCGATGAGCTGGTACCTGCCATGAGCACTGAACAAAATAGTAATACATCACATGTGCAGAAGGTAAGCTGATAAGATACTATAAAACTAGATACTAAAATACAAATCAAAACATGTCTGAAAAATATCTGATAATAATTGATAACACTAAAATGACAGACTGACTGTCTAACTAATTGTCAGCCTCTAAACATCATGAGGAGTTGATGGGTCAAACCCCCAACCAACTCCGGCTGACTGAACATAAGATAATGCTAAAATAACTAAAATAAATATATTATGTCCTCGATGGATGAGGACTCATGACTACTACTGCTGAGTAACACTGTGTTATCTAATAACGGTCAGGAAATTAAGCATCCAAATCTATGTTATAAGATAACATAGCACAAAATAAAAGTATGTGGTCAGTACTTTGAATGTACTAGTCTATGAGATGAGGACTAGCTGAAATGCATGAGGTAACTGAGCATAAATGGATTAACATGTAATATCTGATAATGCAAGACCAAGCTTAAATATATTTTTGAAATAGATCTAAAATCTAAAAGAATGAATTCTATATAACTAAATGAATGAAAACCAATACACTTGGTCAAGAACACCTAAACTACTGACTGAAACTGTGGGAATTATCATAAAACCAACATGTCTCAATCTGAGCTAATTGGGGTCCAACCAGTAACCCCAGTTGGAAGGGTGTCAGTACTGTGTCACGGATACTAACACTGGCTGTGTGGATCCACTAATAATGAGTCCCGAAGGACTAGGAAGTTTGTCCTAAATTGGTAGGTGATCCCTAAAAGAGTGTCAGTCCTAAACTAGTGGGTGAAATCTCATAATCCTATGCTGTCTACGTAGTTTTGGAACTTAGGGACTGCTACTAGTACTGAATTGAGCTAAGTTTAATTGAACATTATTTCTGATAGTGCTCATCATGATTATATCAGCTAGTAAATAGTAATATTCATGGTTTAACTGAATCATTACTTGAAAATCTAAAATTATGTAAAAATACAAAGGTATCAGGTGTTCATAACCCTCAAGCATTGAATGATCATAAAATACAATATTAAAGCTTAAAACATAGTATGGGATCATGGTTTCAAAACCCAAAAGCATAGAAATTTAACCAAACATGTGATAATCATGAACTTGACAATGGGAATGTCTTAAAACATGGGAAAACAATGTGGTTACGTGGCTAAAATCATAACTTGATAATATAACACAAAATTCACTTGAATATGACATGGGAAATTGAAATTTAAAGCATGAGGCAATCTAATATTTCATGGGATCATACATGGACCTAAATTGAATTTAAATTACCATGGAAAGGTTTTTGGGCTCAAAGGGTGTAAGGTAACCATTGATGAACTCCCACATACCTTAATAGCTATAGTCCTAATGATTGCTTGAGCTTAGAAGCTTGAATCCTTGATTTCTTGAGAATGAAGCTTGGGTTTTTTCTTGGGGAATAAGGAGGGTTTCTTGAGAGAAATTGGGGTAAAAGAGGCAAATAATGCCCTTTTGGAATCCCCAATTCATGTTATGGACGAAATATGATAATGAAAAATAACCCAAATATCCCTTGGGTACTTAAACAATGACACTGTGCAGAACAGAGCCATACGTCGTGCCTCTCTTTCCATGGGGGAAAGAAATTCATCACGGAAATTCTTACCATGGGAGGGAGCAATGCGTCGCGGCCAAATTGCGTTGCTTTACTATTTTGGCTATCGAAACATGGCCCGAACCTCGTATAGAAATCCCAAAAGTCACTTGGGACATACTTTTAACCTCCCTAACCATGAATCAACTTAAAAACCAATATTTTGGGTTCGGGAAGGCCAAACTAAATATCCGTAAAGTTTAGGGGTCTTAAAAATGACTAAGTCCTCAACATTTAGTGAAATTTTAAAGCCTTGGACCCCTTAAGTGTGCAACTAAGAGATGAATCAAGCTTAGAATATTATGGGGTATTATAATATGACATTCTATGCACATTGATTGGAAATTCCTTTGTGAGTATGAGTGTCTTGACATCGTCCCTTGCATTGACATCCGTGAAGATATTGTGATAGTTGGGACTTCTTTTAAGTGAGGGTACATGGGTTGTATTGCGAACTGCTTATATATTTGGGTAATGTAACTTGTGTATTTTCTTGAATTCTTATTTCTAATGTAATGTCATTGTTTGGTTCCTTTATGTCATAGTGTTCTACTACATAGATCTATGTAGTGGTTTTGAAAAGTTGGAAATAGGAGGGGTAAAAGTTTTTGAGCTGAAATTGAGTTGACAGTCGTAGGTGCCTTTGGTTTCTTTTAATTAAGAATCATAGTTTCTTTGTTATGTGTTAGTAGATTGAGGACATGCAAACTTTCTAATTTGAGGATGTTGATGTTCCATTGTTTCATGAAACTTTTGGTGCGTAAAGCTGAAAATTATGCAAGTACTTAGGTTTTTTTGTTAGATATGATGTGTTTTTTGTGTTTCTTTTGTAGGAAAATATGTTGTGGAGTAGAATAGAAGAAAAAGATGACGAAAACTTGCCTACTTATGGACCCACCTATGGGCTGTAAGTGGAACTTATGCCACTCGTACGTGGCATCATAAGTAGATAAAAAGTTTTGAAGATTGCCAAGTTGTTCTTAGACCTACTAAGGCCCACTTATGAGGCATAAGTGGTACTTACACCCATCATATGTACCCTCGTAACTGGGTGATCTGAAGCCTATTGATTTCTTCTGAGACCTACAAACCACCTAGGTTTTGTAGGTAAGTGTCGACATGATTTTTTTCTATTTTGTTTAGGTTAGGATTCTTAGGTTTCTGATGTATCCATAAATACTCCATTGTTATTAGTTTACACCCTCTTTATACTTACAACCATATATTGATTCTGAGATCCAGTTTTTATCTTGGCATTCTTGTTCTTGACTTTTACGGTTTGAGATTGTGGTTTCATTCTTAATTCATTGTGAGATTATTCATATGCTTTAAATTATTAATTCTATGGGTGTGATTGCAAACACGAGAGGCTAAACCTCTTGACTAGGGTTGTGGGAACCCTAAGGGAATAACAAAGTAGAGGAAGTGCAAAGTCTTTCTTGATTCCTATTTAAGCATATATTGTGGTTTTCTTCGTATTGATTGCCTTCTTAGTGACTGCAGATGCTAAAATCCCGCCTGTATTCAATTCTAACTCGAGAGTGAGGTTAAGATTAGGAAAAGAAGATCACAACAGTAATTTGGAGCTACCAACCTTCATCTAATTAATTTTAGATTGAGAGAAAATAGTTAATTTGGGATCCAGAGCAAAGGTTAGTAATGTGAAAGTCTGAAAGTGAGTGAAGATGAGTCAAATTCACCAAAAGGTGTTGAGGGATGGTTTGTTATACATAACTTGTTAGATTATTCTACATGCAAGGCATCGAGAGAGTTTTCCGAGCACGGTAAGTCTGTAGAGTTAGGAAGTTAGGGGAATAGAGTTATAGTGATCTTCTCATATTGATTTCAACCAAAAAGTGTTAAAGCATCATTACTAGTGCCGTTCTTACAAAATCCCCCATTTACTTTTTGCACTTTTTTTACTACATCAGTAAATTATTGATAGAAATACATCCTATTTCGTGTGGGTTCAACCCCAATCTTTGTTGGATTCTATATTTGACAAAAACCGTGTTTTACTTTCTTAGAGACATAATTAGAGCCACATCAGGCTAGGTTGCAAAAACCCTTTAGGGTGTAACTAGTTGAATGAGGTCTATGAGTGCACTGGGCTTAAGGAAGCTACTCAGTTTCAGGTTCATTAACTCAACAACAATTGGTGAAAAGTTTATATGGAAAGATCAAGTGGCTTAATACAAAATGCCTAATCATTGGATCGACTTTCATACTCAAATAAGTTCTTATTTTCTTTGTTTTTGAAAAGAGGACATTCGTTGTTTTTTTTTCCTTCTCTATATATCTATTTTTCGTTCTCTTGAGCATGTTATCCACATATAAAATCATTATCATTTTTCTAATGCCTTTGAGTCAAGTTAATGTGAAAATAAGTGAGAAAGTATTCCAAAACTTGCTACCTATTTCTTTAATTTTACAAATTTGAAACAAGGCATGCAGAAAGTATTTGTCAACAGACAGGTTTCGTGATTCATGAAAATATTAAGGTTAAACGGTTTATCTCAGAGGTATAATAAAACAGAGATACTGTGTTTACTTTAGAGTCACTTTTAATAGTTTGAGTTTGAATCTATCGTAGGGAAAGTCAATGATATATTCCAATAGTTTGAAACAGTGGATTAAATGTGTCAAGTGCAAGAGCATTCGCCTCAAAAGCTAAAGCCACAAACCAATAACTATTATTTTAAACTCACAAGTTTTCTCTATATGAAACAGGAACACATCTCCCCTTCAAATCAACAACTTCAAATCCTAAATATCAAAGATGAAATTCCTCACTTTTGCAAATGGAAGAGGTAATATTGCTACAAAGGTTTGCTAATCATAATTATTATAAAACTCATCATCTTGTACCATTAAGTGACACACTTTCTAATTTGGGTCTTTTATGTTTCATGACAAGCAGGTGCACTTCCTAATTTGAACCTTTAATCCTTAAAGACACACTTTTTAGTCAAAAACATTAACTCTCAAGAGACACACTTTCTAATCTTGGTCATTCAATTTTACCCTCAAGAGATGCATTTATTGATTAGAGTCTTGATTCACCATTATACTATACATTTTGTAAATAGTTATGATATGGTTTGACACTCACAAAATTTTACTGATGATAAATGGGGGAAATTTTGTATTCATGTTATTTGGGACTTTACTTTCATTCAAGACCCTCCTGGAGAATGGGACTTCACTTTCTGTTTAGTATCCTTCTAAAAAATGAGACTTTATTTTAGAAAGTGGGATCTTTCTTTATCATAAACCTTTTTTGACATGACTTTTGTTCTAGTTTAGACATTAAGTTCAAGAGTCCGCTTGGAGAATAGGGTGAAGATTATTGCAAGTCAGGAGCCCGCCTAGAGTACAAGGTGAAGAGATTATATTGCAAGTAAGGAACCCGCCTGGAGAATAGAATGTTGATTATCAGTTGTAAGTCATGAGCCTTCCTTGAGAATAGGGTGAAGATTTTTATAATTGCAAGTTTAGGAGCCCTCCTGGAGATAAGGTGAAGAAAATTGCAAGCTGGGAGCCCTCCTGCAGAATAGGGTGAAGATTTTAAAATTGCAAGTCAGGAGCCTACATGGAGGATAGGCTGAAGATTTGAAATTACAAGTTAGGAACTTGCTTGTATAATAGGGTAAAGATTTTAAATTACAAGTTAACAGCTCATTCGGAGAAATGGTGAAGATTTAAAATTGCAAGTCAGGAGCCCGGCTATAGAACAGGGTGAAGAGTTCAAATTGCAAGTCAAGAGACGACCTAGAGAATAGAGTGAAGATTTAAAATTACAAGTCCAGAGCCCGGCTTGAGAATAGGGTGAAGATTTAAAATTGCATGTTAGGATCAAAACTAAAGAATAGAGTGAAGATTAAATTTCAAGTTTGGAGCCCTCTTGGAGAATAGGGTAAAGATTTTAAATTGTTGTTTTCATTCTTGATGTAATGACAGAGCCGTGGATTAGAACCTCAATAGGACCTCACACGACTCTCCATCTTGATATAGTGCCTCTCCTATTCAACTGCTTGAACTAAACCTGACCTAATTTTCTTATAACCTGGGATAGGTAGGATGTCCAAACAAATACTCGGTCACACTCTATCTTCCATTTTCACCCTTTTGAATAATGGTCGGGTCAAATTTTTTCTCGTTCTCTACTTCTTTGTATGTAAACACTCTATGTTTACTATCAAAGAGAGGCATGATGTAGATACGTAATTTTGACCTTCTCGAGTGTCGTAATTTTAAATTTTATACTATTCGTTGTACCCTTACCATGCTCCCTTACCCTATCCAATAATTCATCCATAAAAGACAAAAATAACAATCCCACCATATATATCTCAAACCATATACACTCAAAAAGATTGCTCAGCTACCCCAACCACCCCTACCACATGTACCCCCTCACTTATATTTTTCATAACAACACACACATCATAACAAAAGGGGGAAATATATATATATACACACACATAAGCACACCCACTATTATATAAAAAATGGAAAGGAGAAGAAAAGGGAGAGAAGCAAAAAAAGAAAAAAAAATACACAATGAGTATGCACATACACAGATGGTAGAGAAACCGACCAATGGAAATAAGAAAATATATACATACGGTGAAGGGAACAACAAAAAAGAGCAGAGTGAAATAGAGAGAAAACAATAAACATGCATACAAAGATAAAGAAAATAGAAAGTAATAGGAGAAATTAGAGAGAGAGAGATAGGAAAAAATAGAGAGCAGAAATGATCCACAAATCCCAACTTTTTTGACAAAGTCACGTCAGAATACACCACCCTACCACTGCCATACCACCAGCTCACCCTCCAAAATATAATGACCAAGCCCACCCTACCAGTAAAAAATGTGACCCAACTCTCTTTTGTCAATGGCTGAGCTTGCTTAAGCTCTGGTGAAACAAAAATAGTAACCCCAACCCAAGACGCCATAAAATTCACAAAAAATACCTAAAACGGTGATGTAACACCCAAATTCCACTAAAAATCAATCCAACCTCCCCCATTCCAGTTTTTGATGATATCCATCAAAAACGAACAAAACCTAACTCTAATCAAACCTCCGTTGACCTGTAATACCCCGTACATTCCTAATTCAGCTCAGCCACCAGTATGTGCCAATAACACTTAGAACCTGAAAATAAAGCTAAGTGTTGAGGGGTTTAGTCATTTTTTACTCCCTTTAAACTTTGAGGATTTTTAAGTTAACCTTTCGGGCCCCGAGACCATGATTTTTGAGTTGATTTATATTCAAGGGTGTAAGTATCATGTCTCAGTTAAGTTTCAGATTTTTCGGACTAGGATTAGATGATGTTTGGGTTTGAATTCTAGTTGCTCAATTCGATTCCATAGCATCGCGGTGAGTATGGCATCAAGAAGTCGACCGCGTCATAGTGGAGTGTAAAAAGACAATTATCAATTTCTAGAGGGTCACCGCGATTCTACCACATCACGGTAGGTATCACGATGACCCACTCACTGCATCACGGTGATGCCCAAATCAGCAATGGTTCAAATGCAGTGAGTCATCGTGATTCCACTGCATCACGGTGGGTATCGCAATGACCCATTCACCGTATCATGGTGAATCCTTAAACGACATTTCAGTTCTGAGTTTTAAATTCCCAAGGGTAGTTTAGTCTTTTTCCAAGCCCCCAAATTGTGAAAAATAGAATATTAACCGTATTCTAAGCATATGGTACTTATTTTTCACCAATTTGCTCTTAAATAAAACCCTAGAGCTTCAATTTTAAACTTCAAGAAATCCAAAATTCACTGCTCCTTTTTCCAAGATAACCAAGAATTCGAGGTTCCTGATTCAAGATCTTTAAGAAACAATCTTCAAGAACACAAATAGGAATTCAAAGTCAAGTGCCTTCATCAATTTAATTAATTAAAGTATATGGGGTTATGAACAAGGATACTCATTTCATCCTTGTACCCAAAACAAGCTTTTAATAATGAATTTACATGAATTGCAATTAGGGTTTATACGTAAAGTATCATGTTTTGAATTATGAATTTATAAAGTGATTGAAGTATGAAATTCTATATTTGTCTTGATTTAAAGAACTCTTGTTTATGATTTGAATACCATGAATATGATTTGAGGCATTGATTACATATTTAAAATCGAGCTTAAGCATGATATTATGATGTTGATCTCATTATATTGTTGAAGTATTTCAAGAAATATATTGAGAATGATGTTTTGCTATGAATTTACATGAGTTAAAGCATGGGTTTTAAGCCCCTAGTTTGAATATTGACATTTCAAGAAGATTATGCTTTTAAGCACCCTATGATTAGTTCATATCCAAATTTTTAGAAAATATTTGATCTTTTGATCTTTAGACAAGATATGGAATCCATACAGTTAGTTTTGATTACAGTTTTAAACAGATAGATGCATAACTAGTTTTCATGTTAAACCCTTATGCTAGTTTTAAAGTTGATTTCCTACAGAATGCATATAGATTAAAGAGAGTAGTATTTACCACTGAGCGGGATGTGTGGGTTTAGAAAATCCTACTTCCCCATAACTACGAGCCAACGTAGGTACAAATTCAGATTATTCCCATTTATATGGATGACAGATATAGATTGTGATCACTCAGCTCAGGTTATACTCCTTTGTAAGAATATGACACCTCTCCCCAACTTGAGGATTTCTCCTTAGGGGAACTAGATGTTAGACGCTGTGGTAGCTCACATAGTGTATGTCGGTTAGAAGAACCTCCTTAAAGACTAAAACTTAAACCCTTATAAAGAAGCTTTTAAAAGAATTTCCTAAGTCCTAAAAAAACAAATAATAGAAAAGCTTTTAGAAACTAAGTGTAAGGGCTCAAAGTTCCATTTAGATATTACTCTACATCAGATATTAGTCATGAGATTTTAGTTTTTAGTTTACAGATATAAAAGTGAGTCCTTTATATACTTAGCCTGCATAATTTAAAGATAGAATGAAAGTACAATTTTTAGAACTAAATGTGATGACTCACAAGATTTACACAGTATGCTTTATTATTCATGATTTATGATTTCAGCTTTTAGTTATTCAAGCCAATGTGAGTCATCACACTTAGCATGCATTCTTTTCATGAATTTGTATGAGCATTGAATTATTATTTCATCTATGTATTTACCCCCACATGCTCAGGACATTCTAATAGTACTGATCCACATATATATATCTATGTGCTATATTATTTAATAATGTAGGTTCAAGCACTCAGTTTCAGCAGCATGAGTAATTTCAAGCATCTCAATCTACATCCTGGTAGTTGGTGAGTCCTCATAGTTCGGCGACCTAGTTCTTTATATTTCCAGTTTATTAAAGTAGATTGTTCAGTTGTTTTCAGTTTGAGTTATCTAGGGGTCTTTTCCAGTGGATCTCTAGTTGTTAGTAGTAGAGGCTTGTCAGACTGCTAGTTGTAATTCAAATTTCAAGTATTGGTTGTCTAGATTTTTGAGTCAAGTATTTTCATACATTATGTTCATCTAAATTAGTTTAGTTCAGATAGAATTCAGTATTTTAGTATTGATGGCATTCTTAAATTACTCTAATATGAGTTTCAAATTTAGTAAAAGGCTTACAGGGTTAGATTGAGACTACTCGTAGTCTTGAGCCCTGTGTGACATCTCGGCACCCGTTTTTGGAGCATCTCAAACTTGGTATCAGAGCCTAAGGTTTAAAGTGTCCTAAGAGTCAGACATGTCAAATTACGTAGAGTTTTGATCATGGGTGTGAAGCGCACCACATTTATGAGCAAGAGACTACAAGATGATTTAGGAAATCATCTTTTTTATTTCATGATCCATCATTCTTACACCTGTCTCTATCTTTTTTTTAACTTGTGCTCTTACGTGACAAAATATTCCTTATCGTAGAGCTAATACCTATAGGAATGATAACCAGACACCCAGTCTTCTAATCCTCTAAATGAGAATGTGTGCCATGCTAAATTTTAGGCTGCCTTTCAGGTGTTGGCCCAAGCTGTGACTACCAATGTTTAAGGAAATCATTAGGTTGTAGTCTCGCATTAGTAAAAGAGCGATTTATCTATATCCAGACTTCATTACTTTATAAGGATAAATTCGCGTGAATTTTTTGGTCAAAGGTAGGTAAGGACCAATAGTTGTACCTTAAGGAGGTGAAAAAGATCACCTAATTTATGCATGTTGCTTAAGACGAGAGTGTAGAATTGGCTTCTTACAGGCTGAAGGATGTTGCTTATGATTGGGTAGTTATGTGGAAGAATGGTAGAGGTAAAAATGGAAGAATGGCCGCATCACCTATCGCATCGATAAATATTTTCCTTATCTCCTAGTGCCAAATTCTAGAGAGTCGATGCAAACTCAACACGTTGAGTCACCCATCGCATCAACAGTTAGTTTTTCCCCAGCTTTCTGTGTAATTACAGTGAACTAACGCGGTGCACTGATGCCATCGACGCGATGCATTGGTATGCCATTACTAGATACATTTTCAGTCATTAAAAAGCCGCATCCATAGGAGTATTTGGATCATTATTCCACCCATTTTCAGCCCCAAAACATAAAATCAAATGACCCTAGAGGTTAAATTGCTCACTTTTTTCCAAATTCTCTCAAACCTACTCAAGAACAAACCCTAGGGCTTTTAATTTCAAGAGCAAATCTTCAAGAGCAACCCATCAGTCTGAAAAAATTCAAGCATCCAGGTATGTGAAGTGTTCATCCAAGAGTTTCCTTCCACCCTTGGAGTTCAAGAAACTCTTTTAAACTATAAGATAATTGATTTCAGGAATTCCATATGGGATTTCAGTCCTTGTTTTCTAGAACAACGTAGCCAGCGTAGGTTGAGACATCAACCTATCAGTTTAGGGTTGACGAGGTGTTTTAACTTGTCAGTTGAGAGTACCACAATTTTCATTAGATTACTTGCAAGATGAGGGTAACTCTTTGGCTTGTCTTTACGCGTGGCATGGTACTGACACCATTCTAGCTAGGGATATAGGTTAGACCTTAATTAATTCAGAGAGAGGCATGTCGGTTATATGATTATCTCCGATAGTTTCAGTTTCAGTCTCAGTATAGAACTCAGTTTAGTTCTATAGAATCAGGATTGTCAGATACAGTCAACCAACTCAGTATAGAACTTAGTTTAGTTCTACAGAATCAGAAATTTTAGGAATAGTCACCCAGCTATCAGTAATATAGTTATCAATAAACTCAAATATCAGTTATTCAGTTATCAAAACTCAGTATCTAGTGTGACTATAATCTCAAACACAGTATATGTAGATATGTACATAGTATTGTGTAATTAGTGTTTCATCAGTTTCAGTTATACATGTAATCTTATTCAGTTATATTCATTCTTCTAGAGGTTTTTAGACTAGAGTATTTCAGACAGATATTCAATTTTCCATATTCTTTTATCAATATTCAGTATTTTGTTTTTAGTTGTGAACCTTATGGAAACTTTCACTTATTTTCTACATTTATCTCAGTATTATTATTATTATTATTATTATTATTATTATTATTATTATTATTATTATTACTGTGTGATTATTCAGTGCTTATAGAAAATATCAGTCATGGGTTAGCTTATGGTCCTTTTGGGTCATAAGCACCATGTAGCATTCGGGGTATAGACTCGAGGCGTTACAAACTTGGTATCAGAGTGTAAGGTTCAATAGAGTCCTAGGAATTTTAAAAACCACGTCAAGTAGAGTCTTGTGCATGGTGTATAGCGTGCAACACTTATGGACAAGAGGCTATGCGGCATTTTTAGGAAATGTTTCCCTTCTTTCTGTATTCATATCATGCGAGTGAGCTTGAACTCAAGTTACAGTCTCTGTCTAATTCTTTTCTTACTTCCCTTTATAGAGCATGCCTCCCAAAAAGAACAATGAATAGAGAATAGGAAATTAATCAACCCCTCAGCCCATTCAGGCAAATCCTCTGGATGAGCATGTCTCCCATGCAAAATTCAGAGCTGTTTTCACTACCCTAACCAATTCTGTTATAGCCCAAAATGAATGGCCAGATTCTATTCAGGCCAACCCAGAGGCCAATACTATTGCAGCTAGAATTTGGGCCTTCACCCGAATGAACCCTTCAGCTTTTACCAGGTCTAAGTTAGAGGAGGACCCATAAGAATTTCTTGATCGAGTGCAGAAAGTCATAGATATTATAGGGGTGAAAACTATTGAGAGTTTTGAGTTGGCCGTGTATCAGTTGTAGGATGTGGCTCACTTATGGTTTAAGCAATGGAAAGAAGAGAGGGACGATAATGCAAGGCCCGTAGAATGGGAGGAGTTTGCCACTACTTTTCTGGATAGGTTCTTCCCACTAGAGTTGAGGGAAGCGAAATTGTTGGAGTTTATTAATCTGAAGCAAGGAAACATGATAGTTAAAGAGTATTCTCTCAAGTTTACTCAATTATCCAGATATGCTCCTTATGTGGCAGCCGATAGCAGATCCAAGATAAGTAAGTTTGTGTCGGGTGTGTCTAACAGTGTGGTCAAGGAGTGTAGGACCAGAATTTTGATTAAGAAGATGGACATATCTAGGCTCATGGTCTATGCTCAGCAGTTAGAGAAGGCTAAGAATAGGGAGAAGCAGAGGGATAATAAGAGAGATAGAATAGGTAGCTTCAACTTAGCCTAACCTAAGTGAGAAGGTGGAAATAGTTCTCAATTCCACCCAAAATCCTCAGTTCCATCTCCATTCTCAGTCAGTGTTCCAGTGCCGAAATTCAGAGACAATAATAAAGATAAGGCACGAGGCCCTAAACCTCAGGGTAGCGTTAGCAATGCCCGAACAAACCCTCTTTGCCAAAAATATGGCAGAAACCACCAAGGTGTCTGCAGGGTTGGCAATGATGTATGTTTCGGATATGGCAAGCTAGGCCATAGGGTTAGAGATTATCCTCAGTCAGGTTCTTAGGGTTAGTATAATCATCCTTCAGCTCAGTCTGGTTACCCGAATCAGCAGGGTGCCACTTCCAGTGCCACCAGTGGGCAGCGCCCAAACAAAATCTATGCTCTTCAGTCTCGACAGGATCAGGAAAGTTCTCCTAATGTGGTCACTGCTATGTTATAATTTTATCATTTATATGTTTATGCTTTGCTAGATCCAGGAGCTTTCTTGTCCTTTGTAATTCCTTATATAGCTGTTAACTTCAAAGTCAGTCCCAAAATCCTAGTAGATCCTTTCTCAGTATCTACCCTAGTGGGTAAATCTATTATAGCCCGACGAGTATGCAGAAACTGTCCGGTTATGGTATCTCAAAAAGTCACTTCAACAAACTTAGTAGAATTAGAGATGACAGATTTTGATGTCATTCTCAACATAGATTGGCTTCATTCATGTTATGCTTCATTTGACTGAAGAAATAGATTTTCCACTTTTAGTTTTCGAATGAAGCTGTCCTTGAGTGGAGGGGTAGTACTTCAGCACTTAGGGGTTAGTTTGTTTCTTATCTTAGGGAAAAAATTATAATATATAAGGGATGTGTCTATTATCTCATTTGAGTTCAAGACTCCAGTTCGGGGACCCCTAATCTTAAATTAGTATCAGTAGCATATGAATTTCCTGATGTGTTTCATGAAGATCTTCCCAGAGTTCCTCTCGAAAGGGAAATTGACCTTTTTCCAGATACTCGACCCATCTCTATCCCACCATATAGAATGGCACCTGCAAAACTCAAAGAGTTAAAAGAAAAGCTAAAGGATCTCCTAGATAAAGGATTCATCAGACCCAATATTTCCCCATAGGGTGCACTAGTTCTATTCATGCATAAGAAAGACGGTTCTCTCAGGATGTGTATGGACTACCATCATCTAAATAAAGTCATAGTCAAGAAAAAGTATCCACTTCCTAGAATTGATGACTTATTTGACCAACTTCAAGGTTCTAGTCACTTTTCTAAGATAAACCTCAGATCAAGCTATCATCACCTTAGAGCCAGAGAATGTGAAATTCTGAAAATAGCCTTTAGAACTTGGTATGGTTACTTCAAATTCCTAGTTATGTCATTTGGTCTTACCAATGCCCCAACATCTTTCATGGACTTGATGATCAGTGTGTTCAAGTAGTACTTGGACAAATTAATCATAGTCTTCATAGATCATATTCTTGTCTACTCCTGCAGTAAGCATGATCATGGAGACCATCTTAGAATAGTATTATAGACTCTAAAAAACCATTATCTATTCGCCAAATTTAGTAAGTATGAATTTTTGCTAAGGTCAGTAGCTTTCCTCAGCCACATAGTTTCTGGCGATGTCATTAGGGTTATTCCCAAAAGACCTAAGCAGTAAGAAACTAGACCAAACCTATCTCTCCATCATATATCAGGAGCTTCTTGGGCTTGTCCTGCTATTACAGATGGTTTGTTGAGGGATTTTCATCTATTGCATCCCCTATGTCCAGATTGACTCAGAAGAAAGTCAAATTCCAGTGGTCAAATTTTTGTGATAAGAGTTTTCAGGAGTTAAAGACTCAACTCACTACAGCCCCAGTTTTGACTCAACCAGATAGTTCAGATGGGTTTTTGGTATATTGTGATTCTTCTAAAGTTAGTTTAGGGTGTGTTTTGATGCAGAGAGGTAAGGTCATAGTCTATGCCTCTAGCCAACTTAAGCCCCATGAAAAGAATTACCCCACTCATGATCTTGAGTTAGTAGTTATGGTGTTTTCCTTACAGATTTGGAGTCATTATTTGTATGGGGTACATGTGGATGTGTTCATAGACCACTAGAGCCTTTTGTATGTGTTTTCTCAGAAAGATCTGAAACTGTGCCTGAGAAGGTGGTTGGAGTTGTTGAAAGACTATAACATGAGCGTCCTTTATCATTCGGGCAAGTCCAATTTAGTGGCTGATGCTCTCATTCAGATGTCTATGGGTAGTGTGGCTCACATGGAGGATAATAAGAAGAAGTTAGTTCAGGAAGTTCATCAAATTACCCGACTAGATGTCTTCTTAGTCGATTCAGCAGAAGGACGTATGTGGGTGCAGAACAGTTCAGAATCATCTTTATTTTTTAAAGTAAACGAAAAGTAGGATAGAGATCCCTATTCAACCAAGTTGAAAGAGTTAGCCAGAGAACAGAAAGTAGAGGTTTTCTCCCAAGGGGGAGATGGTGTGTTGTGTTGCCAGGGTCGGCTATGCGTGCCAGGTGTAGATGGCTGAGGTAACAAATTCTTGCAGAAGTGCATGGTGCATGTTACTCTATTCATCCAGGGGCCACTAAGATGTACCGCAACTTGTGGGAGATCTATTAGTAGAGTGGGATGAAGAGATACATTGCAGAGTTTGTAGCTAAGTACTCGCCATGTCAGCAGGTTAAGATTGAGCACCAGAAACATAGTGGTTCCATGCAAGAGTTTAACATTCCTATGTGGAAGTGGGAAAAAGTGAACATGGACTTTGTGATGGATTTTCCCCATACTCGTCATCATGATTCAATTTAGGTTATTTTGGCTAGGATGACCAAATCAACTCATTTCCTACCAGTTCATACCTCTTATTCAGTTGAGGATTATGCCAAGCTCTATATTAGAGAGTTGGTCAGATTGCACGGAGTTTCGTTGTGCATTATCTTAGATAGAGGTTCCTAGTTTACCTCTCAGTTCTGAAAAGCCTTCCAAAAGGGTCTAGGTACCTAAGTTTACCTCAGTACACCCTTTCACCCTTAGACAGATGGTCAAGCAGAGAGGACCATTCAGACTTTGGAAGATATGTTAAGGGCATGTGCCATTGACTTTAAAGGAAGTAAGGATGACCACTTGTTTTTGATTGAGTTTGCGTATAATAACAGTTCCCATTCCAGCATTTAGATGGCTCTATTTAAGGCGCTCTATGGGGGGAGATGTAGATCTCTCATTGGTTGGTTTGAAGTAGGTGAGGCCTCAGTGGTAGGTCTTAACTTGGTATATGATGTTCAGGTGACCCAACAGTTGACCCAGTAGTTGTAGTCCCTATAGAGGGTGTAGATGTTCAGAACAATCTCTCTTACAACGAGATTCCAGTCGAAATCCTTGACTATCAGATTCGCAGACTGAGGAACAAAAAAGTTCCACTAGTGAAAGTTCTTTGACGTAATCAGTATGTTGAGGGAGATACTTGGGAATCTGAAGTATGTATGCAAACCAAGTACCCTCACCTCTTCTCCACAAACTCCGACTCAGCTCAAGGTACCAGTTTTTCTTGAATTTACTCTATTCCATGATCAGATTACCTTTACAATTCTATATCGGTTCAGCTACATATCATTCTCTTATCATGCATACCTTCATGAAATAACTCGGTCATGTGTTATATTTTTAGAACTCAGTCATGCTTTAGTTATGCATGTCAGTATGATAACTCAGTATATCAGTACTTTTAGTTATGTAATCACGCTTCAGTTGTGCGTGTTCAGTATATATAAATTCAGTCTATCAGTATTCTCAGCTTAGCCAGTATCATTCGAGGAAGAATATTCCCAAGGGGGAGATATTGTAAGACCCCACAAAACTCTAAGCATAACTCAGTTCATTAAAGCATGAAAAAATATCCAAGACTTAGAAAATTTCGGCTAAGTGATTATACTTATGAGTATTTTAGCCTTTGTAAGTTGGCGACCCTATTTCGCATCCCTTATGACCTTAAAGTATCGATTTTTAGGTCTATTCATCATCAAGAATATTAGTCGGTCACTTCAAGTGAGTTTTGGATTTTTCAAACATCGTTTGAGGCACGTTTGGAAATCCAAAATAGTGGATTGATGTGATCTTGCCGCGCTGCGTCGCCTATCACATCAATAAATAAATTCCTCTGCTCCCAGTTCCAAATTCTAGTGAGTGGATGTGAACTCGACGCGTTACGTCGCCCATCACATCGACAATTATTTTCCCCCCAGCTTTCAGTTCAATTCCAATGAACTAATGGGAAATCAATGCAGCGCGTTGGTCATTGCATTGATGCTAGCGCGTCAGTATGCGCATCACCGGACATATTTTTAGTCATTAAAAAGATGCGTCCAGAGGGGTATTTGGGCCATTATCCCACCTGTTTTCAGTCCCAAAACGTAAAATCAAATGACCCTAGAGATTAAATTGCTCACTTTCTTCCAAATTCTCTCAAAGCTACTTAAGAACAAACCGTAGGGCTTTTAATTTCAAGAGCAAATCTTCTTGAACAACCCATCAGTCTTCACAAATTCAAACATCCAGGTATGTGAAGTATTCATCCAAAGGTTTCCTTCCACCCTTGGAGTTCAAGAAACTCTTTTAAACTATAAGATAATTGATTTCAGGAATTCCATGTGGGATTTGAGTGTATTTATGGTTATGATGTTAATTGTGTTTAAATCAATGGTTTATTTCAAGTTTTATGTGAAATTATTTGTGTGCAGTATCATGTGAATTAATGTTAAAAGCCCTTGATTTGAAAAAATGAGATTTGAAAGTATGATGCTTACATGTTGCCTAGTATCATATGGATAGATTTTGATTCCTAAGTGCTTGATAAATTGCTCATGTGAGTTAAGGGTGAAAATTATGCCATGTTATCATATGTGCAAGCTTATATCTCATAAGTATTTGATGAAATGTCTCTATGAATAAATTATGAACAAGTGTGCATCGTTGTACTTTTTAAGTTCATGCTATGTTTTGCTTTTATGCTATCGAGTCCTGGGGGTATTCAATACCTAAAAATCTAGCCATTTACCTCAAGCTACAATAGTTATAGAACTGTCTTAGTAGTGTTATGAATAGTAATACTCAGAAGTTAGTCCCGATCTCAATTAAGTAATCAGTTTAGAATTCAATAATTCAGTCAGCTAATAGAACTAAGTTGTACTCCATTAGTTTATGGAACCTAGTAAACTCAGTTTAGTTTAGTTAGTTAACACGATCAGTAACAGTTCACTCTAGCCTAGAATAGTTTAGAAATTAGTTCAGAGTCTATTCAGCTGGGAGTAGGATTCAGCACCGAGCGATCCCAAGGATGGGGACTCACCTACCAGTACAGGGTGTGATCCTTAGAAATAGTCCTTCTTTTCCAGAACTACGTAGCTAGCATAGGTTGAGACATAAACCTTCCAGTTAAGGGTTAATGAGGTGTTTTAACCTGCCAATTGAGGATATCGCTATTCTCATTAGAATACCTTCCAGATGAGGGTAACTCTTCATCTTTTCTTTACCCGTGGAACGGTATTGACACTCTTCCAACTGGGGTTACAGGTTAGACCTCAATCAGTTCAGAGAGGGGCATATCAGTTAGATGATTATCTCCCACAGTTTTAGTTTCAGTCTTAGTATAGAACTCAGTTCAGTTCTATAGAATTAGGACTATCAGACACAATCACCCATCTTAGTATAGAACTCAGTTCAGTTCTATAGAATCAGGACTGTTAGAAACAGTCACCCAGCTATTAGTAATACAGTTATAAGTAAACTCAGATATCAATTATTTAGTTATCAGAATTCAGTATCTAGTGTGGCTATGATCTTAGACATAGTATATGTAGATATGTGCACAATATTGCATAATCCATGTTTTATCAGTTTTAGTTATACATGTATTCTCATTCAGTTATATTCATGTTACTCAACCAGTTATTATTCATGCATATGAACCCATGCATTCAGCCTTACCTCACTTAGCATACCAGTACATTCAAAGTACTGGCACATGCCTTTCTTTTATACTATGATGTCTTATATCAGAGGTTCATATGCACGGGCTCCTGACCGCACTTAGCACCCCAGATTATCAGCAGCAGATTTAATAGTGAGTCCTCATCTATCGAAGGTATGATTTTGTTTTAGTTACTAGTTTATCAGTAGTTTAGTAGTTAGAGTTAGTTGGGGGCTTGTCCCATCAACTCCACATTCAAAAAGTTTAGCTAGAGGTTTTCAGACTAGAATATTTCAGACAGATATTCAGTTTTCAGTATTCATTTATCAGTATTCAGTATTTTGTTTTTAGTTGTAAACTTATGACAAGTTCAGCTTAATTTCTGCATTTTTCTAAGTATTATTATTATTATTATTATTATTGTGTGATTCTTCAGTGATCATAATAGATATCAGTTATGTGTTAGCTTGTGGTCCATTGGGGTCGTAAGCACCGTGTAGTGTCCAAGGTACAAATTCGAGGCGTTACAAGTACTGGTGGCGGTCAGTTCCAGAATCGGTTCTATGCTTTACCATCCCTTCAGGAGCAGTAGAGTTCACCAAATAGTGTTACTCATATGTTTTTAGACCTAGGTTTAAATCTCTCTTATGTGACTCCGTTGGTTGTGGTAAATTTTGGAGTAGATCCTGAAAAGCTTTCTAAGCCCTTCTTAGTTTCTACCCAGTGTGTGAGTCAGTTATTTCCAAATAGATCTATAGAAAGTGTCCTATCACTGTCCTTCATAAGATCATGTTAGCAAACTTAATAGAGTTAGATATTGTAATACCCCATACTTTTCTTAATTCAGTCCAGCTCCTAGTGTGTGAAGTGTTTAGTAGGTGAAGAATGTTCATAGAAATCACCTAGAGCCAATATGGACCAAGAACCTTAGATTCATTCAAAGGTTGGTGTTTGATTCTACAAGGTTTAAATTTGAAAGGATTATAAATATTGATGTATGTAGAATTTTCCTGCTTAAGACACGCCAAATTATAGAAATTGAGACAATTTTCCAGTGATACGAATTTTGCCTAAATTTGATACCTGGGTGAGAAGTACGGCACTTTTCGTGAGAGGTAGTAGCTCACCATGATTATGCCACGTCGTGGTGATCCCTAAAATCACACTCATCCTTTTCCAGTAACTCACCATGATTGGCCAGTGTCGAGCCAAAAATTGGGGTGGAAAAGGTACCGCAGCATGCTGGAATGCAAATTTGCACTCATCTATTTCCAGTGATGCAACGCGATAGAACTGCATTACGATGGAGTGCAAATTTTCACTCGTCTATTTCCAGTGATGCAGCACGATAGCACTGTATCGCGGTGGAGTGAAAATTCACACTCATCCACTTTTCAGTGATGCAACGTGATAGCACATTATGCCAAGGTGTAAAATCGGGATTCCAATCGCAAGTTTAAGTTTCAGAAGGGAATTTAAGTCAATTAATCTCACCCTAATTCATGAAAACAGAGTATTAACCCTATTCTAAGCATATTATCTCCTTATTCACCAAATTTTTTCTCCAAGAAAACCCTATAACTCCAACTTTAAGTCCAAGAAATCTAAAGTTTCACCATTCCTTTTTAAAGATAATCAATAATTCAAGTTTCTGGGTTCAAGAAGTTCAAGAAGAAGCTTCAACAACATCGTTAGGAATTAAAAGTTCAAGATTTTGCCGTTAATCAATCAAATAAGGTATATGGGGTTATGAACAAGGATACTACTTTCATCCTTGTGCCCAAAACTAGTCTTTAAAGTTTAATTTATATGAATCGATGATTTGAAATTTTGGTTTCATACCCAATTATCATTACTTGAAGATTAGGATGTTATAAGTGATTTAAATGTTGAATTGCATCTTTATTTTGTATGTTTATGTATGTGACATGATTATATCTACATTGAGAATTGAATTTTACTATTTTGACTAAATTTTTTACATAATTTTAAGATTTTGATTATTGAGCATGACTTGGTGTTAAATTCCACATGAGTGTATAGCATGGGTTATTAAGACCTAGTTTGAGTATTGATCATTCAAAAAAATAAGGCTTTTAAGCACTTATAATTAGTTCATATTTAGATTTTGAGAAAAGATTTGATCTTTTGATCTCAGCTAAGATATGACACTTCACAATTTTGAGTACAGTTTAAAGTAAACAGATACATAATTGGTTTTCATTATAAACCCATATGCAAATTTTAAAGTGGATATCTTACAGAATGAGCATACAAATTAAAGGGAGTAGTATTTAGCACCGAGTTGGGTATTTTCACATGCCCCAAAACTATGAGCCAACATAGTTACAGATTTAGATTATTCCCATTTATATGAATGACAAATATAGATTGTGATCACTTAGATCAGGTTATACTCCTTGGCAAGAGTATGACACCTCTCCCCAATGTGAGGTTTTCCCTTAAGGGAACTAGACGTTAGATACTATGATAGCTCACATAGTGTATGCCGGTTAGAAGACCCTCCCTAAAACCTAAGTCCTAAAACAGAATAACAGAACAAATTTTAGAAACTAAGTGTAAAGGCTCACAAATTCACTCTGGTATGGTCCTACTTAAGACATTACTTACAGAATTTCAGCTTTTAGTTTTCATATCATAAAAGTGAGTCCTTCCTACACTTAGTATGCATGATTTAAAAACAGATTTCAAGTACAGATTTAGAACTAAGTGTGGTGGATCAAAATATTCATATAGTATGTTTTAACATTCATGATTTATGACATCAACTTTCAGTTACTCAAGCCAATGTGAGCCATTTATACTTAGCATGCATTGTTTATGAGAAGTATATATACATTTCATTAGTGTTTTACTTATTAATTCACCCCATATGCTCAGTACATTCCAAAATTACTGATCCATATATATGTCTATATAATACATTGTTTAATAATGCAGGCTCAGGTGCTCAGTTCCAGTAGCATGATTAACCGAGAGCATATCTATCTACATCTCGATAGTTGGTGAGTCCTCATAGTTTGGGAACCCATTCATTCAAATTTCTATCTTTCAAGAGTATTTTAATCAGTTATTTTCAGTCAATTCAAGTCAGTTGGGGGTCTGTCCCAGTGACTCTTCAGTTATTAGTAGTAGAGGCTTATCAGGCTACTAGCTACAATTCAGATTTTAAGTGTTGGTTGTTTTGACTTATAATTCAAATAATTTTAGACATTGTGTTCATTAATTCCAAATTTAGTTCAGACAACATTCAGTAATTTAGTAATATTTAGCATGCTTGGATTCCTTTATTATGAGTTTCAACTTTAGTAGAAGGCTTATAGGGTTAGCTTGAGACGACACGTAGTCTTGTGCCTCGTATGACATCTCAAGACTCATTTTTGGGGCGTTACAAACTTGCTATCAGAGCCTAAGGTTTAAAGAGTCCTATGGAGTCAGACAAGACACATTACGAGAGTCTTGATCATAGGTGTGAAGCGCGCCATATTTATGGGCAAAAGGCTACGGGACAATCTAGGAAATTATTCTTTTCTTTCATGATCTATCATTCTTACCATATTTCCATCTTCTTTTAACTTATGCTCTTACATGATAGTTGAATATGCCTTCTCGTTGAGCTAATGCACGTAAAAATGATAACCATCCACCCCAGCCTACTGAACCTCTGAATGAGAATGTATCTCATGCCAAATTTTGGGCTGCCTTTTAGGTGTTGGCCCAAGTTATGGCTGCCAATGCTCAAGGAAACCATCAGGCTGCAGTCCCACTTCAGCAGAATGGTGATTTAGTTGCAGCTAAAATTTGTGACTTCACAAGAATGAATCCGTCTGAGTTTTTTGCTCAAAAATAGGTAAGGACTCACATTTTTACTTAGATAAAGTTAGAAAAATCACCTAAATTATGCATATTACTGAGGAAGAGAGTGTTAAGTTGGCATCCTATAGGCTAAAGGATGTGGTGTATGATTGGGTGGTTATGTGGAAGAATGGTAGAGGTGAGAATGCAACTCCTATGAGTTGGCAGGTGTTTTAGGATGCATTTTTAGATAGGTTCTTTCTATGTGAATTGAGAGAAGCTAAGGTAGAGGGGTTTATGAACCTAAGGTAGGGCTCGATGAAAGTGAAAAAGTACTACCTTAAGTTCAATTAGTTGTCTAAGTATGCCTCTGACACGATGGTTGATCCTAGGTTGGGTATGAGTAAGTTTGTTACTGGAGTGTCTAGTTTAGTGTTCAAGGAGAGTAGGACTGTTATGCTTATTGGGGATATGGATGTTGCTGGGCTGTTGATTCATGCTCAACAGATTAAGGCAGAAAAGTTGAAGGGGAGAGAGAGGGTAATAAGAAGGCTAGAACCAGGCAGTTTGACTATGGCCAGACAAGGTTTCGAGGGGGAAATCATTTGCAGTTTTAGGGTCGCTCATCTATGCCAGTACCATCTTCAGCTAGTGTTCCCGCCCCAGAGCTAGGCAGGAGTATTATGGTAAAACATCTATGTCTATGTATCAAAATAGTTTGAGAGGAAAACACAGTTATCCTTTATGTGCTAAGTTTGGTAAGAGTCATCTTGGTAAGTGCTTGTTGGGATAGAAAGGCTATTATGGAAATGGTAAGTTGGGTAATGCAATCAAAAAGTGTTTGCATATTAAGTAGGGAAGCAGGGACATTCATCCCCAGACTTAGGCTACTAGCGCACCAGCTCCTCTAGGTCTCCCAGTCCTTCCTCAGTGTGCATCATCCAGTATTGATGGTGGTCAACCCCAAAATTGATTCTATGCTTTACCATCTCGTAAGGAGTAGGAGAGTTCACCAGATGTTGTTACTCGTATGCTTCATGTCTTTTATCTTGATGTTTATGAACTATTGGACCCTGGGTTGAATCTCTCTTATGTGACCCTACTAGTTACAGCAAATTTTGGGGCAGGTCCTGAAAAATTCCCTAAGCCCTTCTAAGTTTCCACCCCAGTATGTGAGTCAGTTATTGCCAAACGAGTCTATAGAAAGTGTCATATCACTATTCTTCACAAGATCATATTAGCAGAATTAATAGAGATAGACATAGTCGATTTTAACATTATTCTTAGTATGGATTGGCTCCATTTATGTTATGCATCTATAGATTGTCGCACTCGAGTAGTGAAGTTTTAGTTTCCTAATGGGCTAGCCTTTGAGTGGGAATATAATTCAGTGTCTCCCAAGAGTCATTTCATATCCTATCTTAAAGACAGAAAATTGATATCAAAAGAGTGCATCTATCATCTAGTTCAACTCAAAGACACTAAGTTTGAAGTTCCAATAGTTCAGTAAGTCCGCATAGTAAACTAGTTTCCTAAAGTTTTTCCACCCACAATAGGGAAATAGAATTCGATATTGACCTTCTTCCAGATACTCAACCCATCTATATTCCTTCATATCATATGGCTCCAGCCAAGTTTAAGGAGTTAAAAGAGTAGCTTAAAGACCTCTTAGATAAAGGTTTCAGAAGGCCCACTGTCTCTCTATGGGGCACTCCCATCTTATTCGTGCGTAAGAAAGATGGTTCTATCCGAATGTGTATCTTGTACCATCAACTGAATAAAGTCACAATCAAAAACAAATATCCTCTTTCTATAATTAGTGACTTATTTGATCAACTCCAAGGTGCAAGTTACTTCCCTAAGATAGACCTTAGATTCGGCTATCATCAGCTTAGAGTAAGGGAATATGATATTCCAAAGACAACTTTCAGAACTCATTATGGTCATTTTGAGTTTCTAGTCATGTCTTTTGGGATGACAAATGTCCCAGGAGCCTTCATATACTTGATGAACAGAGTTTTCAAATAGTATTTGGACATGTTTGTCATAGTCTTTATCGATAATATTCTTGTCTATTCTTGTAGTGAGGATGACCACACAGACCATCTTAGAATTGTTTGAAAACTCTTAGAGATCACCTATTGTTCGTCAAATTCAGTAAGTGTAAATTTTAGCTAAGATCAGTAGCTTTCCTCATCCATATTGTTTCCGGTAACGACATTAAAGTCGATCCCCAAAAGACTAAAGTAGTGAGAAATTGGCCTAGACCCACCTCTTCATCAACCTTAGAAGTTTCTTAGGTTTAGCTGGCTATTATAGATGTTTTGTTGAAGGATTTTCATCTATTACATCCCTCATGTCTAGAATGACCCAAAAGAAAGTTAAGTTTCAATGGTCAGATTCCTATGAGAAGAGTTTTTAGGAGTTGAAGGCTCGACTCACTTCAGCCCCAACTTTAGCGCTACCTAATGGTATAGATAGATTCGTTATCTATTATGATACTTTTAGAGTCGATCTGGGTTATGTTTTGATGTCTATGCCTATAGAAAACTTAAGACTCATGAAAAAAACTACCCTACCCATGATCTTGAGCAAGCTGCTGTTGTATTTGCATTGAAAATATGGAGGCACTATCTTTATGAAGTGCATGTTGATGTATTCACGGGCCACAAAAGCTTGCAATATGTGTTTACTCATAGGGATTTAAATCTTCATCAGAGAAGGTGGTTAGAATTGTTGAAGAATTATGACATGAGTGTGTTATATCATCCAAACAAGGCAAATATGGCGGCAGATGCCCTTAGTAGGCTATCTATGGGAAGTGTTTCTCATATGGAGAATGATAAGAGCGAGAAATTCACTAGTTAGCTAGATTAGGCGTGAGGTTGGTTGACTTAGCTAATGGGAATTTTTGGGTTTAGAGTAGTTCAGAATCTTCTCTAGTTTTCAAAGTGAAAGAGAAGTAAGATAAGGACTCTAGTTTGGTCAAACTGAAGGAGTCAGTTAAAGCTGAAAAAGTAGAGGTTTTATCCCAAGGGGGAGATGGTGTGTTGAAATATCTGAGTAGATTGTGTGTGTCGTACGTTGACGATTTAAGGCAGTGGATTATCGAAGAAGCGCATGGTGCGCGTTACTCCATTCACCCAAGAGCCACCAAGATGTACTGTAATTTTTGGGAAGTCTATTGGTAGAGTAGTATGAAGAGAGATATCATAGAAATTATGGACAAGTATGAAACTTGCCAATAGGTTAAGGTAGAGCACCAAAGACCTTGTGGCATATTGTAGGAGTTTGGTATCCCCACTTAGAAGTGGGAAGAGGTGAACATAGACTTTGTGGCAAGATTACTCACGTCGTCAGCATGATTCAATTTGGGTTATTGTAGATAGGTTGACGAAATCAACCCATTTCTTTCCAGTTAACACATCCTACATAGCTGAAGATTATGCTAAGCTGTATATTAGAGAGTTTCTCATATTGCACGGAGTTCCCTTGTCCATCATTTCAGCTAGGGGTACTCAATAGACCTCTCAATTTTGGAAAGCCTTTTAGAAGGGTCTTGGCACCCAAATTAATCTCAGTTCAGCTTTTAATCCTCAGACAGATTGTCAGTAAGAGAGGACCATTCATACCCTAGAGGATATGTCGAGGGCATGTGTTCTTGACTTCAAAGGCAGTTGGTAAGACCACTTGTCGTTTATCGAGTTTGTGTACAATAACAGTTACTATTCTAGTATTCAGATGGCCCCATTTGAGGCTCTTTATGGGCAGAGATATAGGTCACCAATCGGTTGGTTTGAAGTGGGTGAGGCCAATTTGATTGGGACCGATATAGTGTTTGAAGCTATGGACAAAGTCCAGTTTATTCAAGAGAGATTGAAGACAACTCAGAGTGTTCCAGATGATTCAAGAGAGATTGAAGGCAACTCAGATTTGTCAAAAATCTTATGTAGACGTAAAAAGGAGAGATCTTGAGTTTGAAGTCGATGATTTAGTTTATTTGAAGGTTACATCCATGAAGGGGGTGAAGAGATTTGGAAAAAAGTGTAACCTTAGTCCCCGATATGTGGGTCTCTATAGGATATTAAGTCATGTGGGGAAGGTAGCATATGAGCTTGAGCTTCTTATAGACTTGTCATCAGTTTACCAAGTGTTCCATGTATCCTCATTGAAGAATTGTATGGATGATTTAGTTGTTGTAGTCCGTTGAGAAAGCACAAATATTTAGAATAACCTTTCATACGAAGAACTTCCAGTAGATACTATTGATCACCAGATCCGTAGACTAAGGAACAAAGAAGTTCCCATGGTTAAAGTTTTTTGGCGGAATCAGTCTGTTGAGGGTGCCACTTGGGAAGCAGAAGCAGACATGTGAACCAAGTATCCTCACCTCTTCTCCACAAACTTAAATTCTGCCTAAGGTAATAGTCTTCCTTACTCATTTCTTTTCCAGTCTCAGTTTCAGCCATGTGATTATCCTTATGTCATTTCATGCATTTGCAGATTAGTTGAATCGCTCATTATGTTGTAGATACATTTATTCAATTTTTTTAGTGGTGCATGCCAGTATATTGTCTCAGTTCCTCAGTATCCTCAGCTTAACTAGTCTCATTCGAGGACAAATGTTCCCAAGGGGAGATATTGTAATACCCCATACTTTTCTTAATTCAGTTTATCTTCTAGTGTGTGAAGTGTTTAGTAAGTGAAGAATGTTAATAGAAATCACCGAGAGCCAAGTTGAACCAAGAACCTTAGATTCGTCGAAAGGTTGGTGTTCAATTCTACAAGGGTATAACTATTGATGTATGTAAAATTTTCCAGCTGAAGACCCACCAAATTATAGATAATTGAGTCAGTTTTCTAATGATACCAGTTTCACCTAAATCTAATACCCAGGTGAAAAGTTATGGCACTTTTTGTGAGAGGCAGTGGCTCACCACAATTATGCTGCGTAGCAGTGATCTGCAAAATCACACTTGTCTCTTTCCAGTAGCTCACTTTGATTGGTTAGTGTCGTGCTAGAAATCATGGTGGAACAAGTATCGCATTGCATTGGAGTGTAAATTCGCACTCGTCCATTTCCAGTGATGCAACACGATAGCACCGCATCGCGGTGGAGTGTAAATCCGCACTCGTTTGTTTCCAGTGACATAAGGCAATAAAACCGCGTCGTGGTGGAGTGCAAATTCATACTCGTCTATTTTCCAGTGATTCAACGCGATAGCACCATGTCCTGCCATAGTGTAAAATCGGGATTATAGTCGCGAGTTTAAGTTTCCGAAGGACATTTAAGTCAATTACTCTCACCCTAATTCATGAAAACAGAGGATTTAACCCTATTCTAAGCATATTACGATCCTTATTCACCAATTTCCTCTCCAAGAAAACCCTAGAACTTTAACTTTAAGCTCAAGCAATCCAAAGTTTCACCATTCCTTTTTCAAGATAATCAAGAATTGAAGTTTTCAGGTTCAAGAACATCAAGCAAAAGATTCAAGAACATCGTTAGGAATTCAAAGTTCAAGATTTTGCATTCAATCAATCAAATAAGGTATGTGGGGTTATTAACAAGGATACTTCTTTCAGCCTTGTGCCCAAAACTAGTTTTTAA
Source organism: Capsicum annuum (assembly GCF_002878395.1). NCBI lineage: Eukaryota > Viridiplantae > Streptophyta > Magnoliopsida > Solanales > Solanaceae > Capsicum > Capsicum annuum. Next base: position 204,706,801 of record NC_061122.1, on the reverse strand, counting down.
AGTAGAATTTATATGAATTTACATGATTTGCAATTTAGAGTTCATACCCAATTATCATAACTTGAAGATTATGATGTTATAAGTGATTTAAATGTTGAATTGCATCTCTACTTTGTATGTTTATGCGTGTGGCATGATTATTTATACATTGAGAATTGAATTTCACTATTTTGACTAAAATTATTATGGAATTTCAAGATTTTGATTACTGAGCATGACTTGGTGATAAATTCCACATGAGTGTAAAGCATGGGTTATTAAGACCTAGTTTGAGTATTGATAATTCAAGAAAATAAGGCTTTCAATCACCTATGATAAGTTCATATTCAAATTTTGAGAATCACAACAGTGACATTGGAACCTACACTGGTTTGACTACGGAAAGTGCCCTACATCTTGTAAAGAGTCATTACGACTCGTGACATCCCAGTCAAAGTAAGAATAGAAAACTTGGGCAACCTTCACTGGTCACCCTATGGCTCGAGCCCTACGACCTGTAGGAGAATCTAGAGTGTTATATTACCCCCCTCCTCCAAGATCAGTCATCCCTAAATGATGAGTTAAGGCATCCCCAAGCATGATTCTAAGACTAAAACACAACTACAATTTCCTTTATCAAAGTAAAAAAATAAAGATGATATGGAAAACACATACCTTAAGCACGATTGTCTAATCCAGGAACAGGAATGAATATTTGGACTTTATGTCCTCTTTGGCTTCCCAAGTAGCTTTTTTAACCTTTTGGTTCCTCCATAGAAACTTTACTGAATCCATATTATTAGTCCTCAAATGAAGGACTGGTCTATCCAAAATATTCACTAGTACTTCCTCATAAGATAAGGAACCCAAAATACTAACACTCTCAATTGGCACAACAAGGGAAGGATCACCCACATACTTCTTTAACATCGAAACATGAAAAATTGGATGAATGGATCCAAACTAGAAAAAAAATCTAACTCACAAGTAACATTTCCCACTCTTCTCAGAGTCAAGTACGGACCAATATAAAGGGGGTAGAGCTTTACCATCTTTCCAAACCTCATCATACCCTTCATGGGAGACACCATAAAAACACCCAATTTATCAACATCAAACTCTAGCTCCCTTTGCCTCACATCCGTATAGGACTTTTGGTGACTCTGAGTAGTCTTGATTCTGTACTAAATCACCTTCACCTTCTCCATGGCTTGATGAACTATGTTCAAACCAAACAATTGGGTCTCACTAAGCTCAAACCACCTGATAGGAGATCTAAACCTCCTACCATAAATAACTTCAAAAGGAGACATCCTAATACTAGAGTGATAACTATTATCATATGCAAATTCAATGAGAAGCAAATGATCTACCCAACTACCTCCAAAATCAATCACACATGCCCTTAGTATATCTTCCAAAGTCTAAATAGTCCGCTCTACTTGTCTATCCATCTGAGGGTGAAATGTGGTGCTAAGGTTAAATCGTATGACCAAGACTTATAGTAATAAATGCCAAAAGTGAGAAGAGAACTGGATACCTCAATCCAAAATGATGGAAATTAGAGAACCATGAAATTTGATGATCCCCAAAATAAACAACTTTAAATAATCCTCTCCTGTGTAAGTAGTCCTCATAGGTAAGAAGTGGGGAGACTTAGTCATTCTATCAACAATAACCCAAATATAATTATGCTGATTTCGGCAACAAGGAAGACTAGTAATAAAGTTCATGTTGATCACCTCCCATTTCCACATGGGAACTCAATCTATTGAGGAATGTCGACCGGCCTCAAGTTCTCAACTTTCACTTGCTAAGAAACCATACACTTAGCCACAAAGTTATCCATATCTCTCTTTATGTTGCTCCACCAATAAATCTCCTTTAGGTCATGATACATCTTTGTCGAGCCCAGATGAACTGTATACCTCGACTCATGAGATCAAAATTCTTTACCGCAACCTATCAATATCAGGAACATATAATCTACCTTGGTACCTCAAGATACCATCTCCACCCATCTCAAATTCCATGACCTTCTACTGACCCGCATCATCCTTAATCAGCATCAAGATGGGGTCTAAAACCTACTTCTCCATCACCTCTGCTCAAAGGGATGACTTCACCATCTCTTGTACAATCACACCTCTATCCACAGATTCTAAAAAGTGAAATCCAAGATTAGCCAACAGATGAATGTTCTTCACCAATATATGCTTCTCCTCATCCATATGATATAAGTTACCCATAGAAAACCTGCTAAGAGCGTCAACAGCCACATTTACCTATATGGTAATGAAGACTCATGTCATAGTCCTTGAGCTACTCAATCCATCTCCTTTGCCTATGATTCAACTCCATCTGGATGAACACGTACTGCAAGCTTTTATGATCTGAATAAATATCAATATGAACCCCATACAAATAATGAACCAATCTTCAAAGCAAATACAATAGCCGCCAGCTCCTAATCATGGGTCGGATAGTTCCTTTCATGAACTTTCAGCTACCTAGAACATAGGCCATAACCTTACTATGCTGCATCAAGGCATAGCCTAGTCCCACACACGATGCATCATAGTAAACAACCCAGAAATCCGGCAGGGTAATAATTAGAGCAAAATTCAACTTATCCTTCAGCTTTTCAAAGCTACCGTCATAAGTGTCGGACCAAAAAAACTTCACCTTTTTCTGAGTCAACTTAGTCAACGGAGAAACAATAGATGAAAAACTTTTCACGAATCTCTTATAATACCCGCTAAACCCAAGAAATTCTGAATGTCAGTTGGAGTCGTAGGTCTATGCCACTTCTTAACCACCTTAAATTTTTGTGGATCTACCGTGATCCCCTCACTGGACACAACATGACCTAAAAAGGTCACAACATTCATCCAAAACTCATACTTTAAAAACTTTGCATACAATCACTAATCCTTAAGAGTCTGCAACACTACTCGAATGTAATTGGCATGGTCATCCTTACTCTTAGAAAATACCAAGACGTCATAAATAAACATGATCATGAATAAATCCAAGAGCTGTCTGAATACCCAGTTTATCATGTCCATACATTCAACCAGAGCATTAGTCAACCCAAATTACATCACTAGAAAATCATAATGACCATATCAGGTTTGGAAGGCAGTCTTAAGAATATTCTCTTCCTAATCTTTAACTGATAATAACTCAATCATAGATTAATCTTAGAAAAACATCTATCAACCTGAAGCTGGTCAAGGAGATCATCTATCCTAAGAAGGGGATACTTCGTATTCAATTGCTGATAATTTATCCAAGTCCAAAGGGAACCATCCTTTGTAAGCACAAAAAGTATGGGAGCACCCCACGAGGATATACTAGGATCGATGAAACCCTTATCAAGAAGATCCTTTAACTTCTCTGTAAGTTCTCTCAACTCAGCCGAAGACATTCTATAAGGAGGAATAGAAATAGGACGGGTATCCTATAGAAGATTGATCCCAAAGTCTATTTTTCTATTAGGAGGAATAATAATCATTGGGAAACACGTTAGGAAATTCGCCAATAACAGCAACAGATTGCAAAGAGAGAACCTCAGAACTAAAATCTTTAATCTAAACTAGATGGTATAGATATTCCTTTGAAATCAACTTCTGGGATCTAGGATACGAAATAAGCCTTTCTTAGGAACTAAGGAACTTTCCTCCCATTCCATTACCAGTTTATTTAGGAATTGGATAATAGCCTTATGGGTCTAACAATCTTGAGAAGCGTAGCACAAATAGAGTCGATCGATCCCGAAGATCACATCAAAATCTACTATATCTAATTTAGTCTGATCCACCAATATCTTCCTATCACCAATAGATACCACACAACCCCTATAGACCCTCCTAGACATAAGAGAATCACCTACTCGAGTAGATACTAAGAAAGGATCGGGAATACTTTCAGGAACAAAACCAAAACAAACAACCATATAAGGAGTCACATAGAAAAGGGTAGACCCCAAATCAAGCAGACAATATACATCATGAGAGAAAAGTTAAAACATACCAGTGACAATATCAGAAGACGCCTCAGATTCTGGGTGGAAACAGCATAAAGATAATTCTTACCAGTTCCAATGCTAGAGGTAGCGCCCTTTGGAACAAGAGCTAAAGAAGTAGAAACTGAAAGCCGATTAGCTCTAGTAGCAATATTTTTTACCAGACAGTTCCTTTGAAAATGCCTAGGCTGGCCACATTTAAAACACAAATTCCTTCCTTCATCATAATAACCACGGTGCATCTGTCCAAAAAATTTCTAAGAAGGATACGATAGAGCTGACTAAGCTCTGCTAGCCACGGTCTAGGAACCCTGGGTCTTAAACCTTCTATCAGCCTGATGATTGCCAGACGGCTTAGGATAAAAAGCACCAGCCATAGAATAAGATCTAGGATTTCCCCAAGCCTTTTTTTATCCCTACTGCCTACCATCTCTACCTCTGTTCTACTAGCCTTCACTCTACTATGGATATCTGAATTTCTTATTCTGTCTCTCTCCTATTTTGGTTTATTTTTTCTTTTCTTCTTTAACCTACTACATATACACTACTAGCTTAGAGATATCCATGTCATTATTCAACATCCTCACCTTACAGTCTAGTACTATGTCTCAAGAAAAACTCAAAGAAAACTTTCTCATCCTAGCCCTCATGCTAGACAATAACTCTAGATCATAACAAGACAACTGATGGAATTTCAAAGCATAGTTCTTTACAATCATCCTTCCTTACTCAAGTTCACAAACTTCTCTGCTTTGGCTTTTCTCAAGATCAAGGAAAGCACCAGAAAATTCCTACCACATAGCTTGTTCAGCATTATCATCCCTCAACTGCCCCCACTTCTCATACCACTAATATGGCATATCCGTTAACTGATATGCGGTAAATTCTACACCCTCCGCATTAGTAGTATGCATCAACCTGAATATTTTCTTCATCTCATCAACAAACCCTTGAGGATACTCCTCAACCCTAGAGCCTATAAAGGTTGGAGGATTCAGCATTATAAAATGGCCAGCTCTAGTGACCTCAGATGATTGAGCAATAGAACCAACACGATTAGGATGATGAGACTGAGAAGTCACCAACTGAGTCAACAAATGAATAAATTAATAGAATTTGGAATTAGAAATAAATCCTTAGGGAGGTAGGTGATGAATATCATTAGCTAGAGAAGACAAAGGAGGACTTGTTAAGACTAGTGGAACTCCACGTGGGCAGTCAAGAGCAGGGGCCCTAGACCATGACTATAATTTATTAATAGAATGACATTGTCCTCAGGTAGGATAGAGGAGTTTCCACGATATCAGATATTCAGAGAGGCATGATTTGAAATGTGAACAAACAAAATTTGAGGATATTTCAAAACCTTAGACTCTATATCCAGAAAAAAATAGATCACAAAAAGGGAAGATCGCCTCTCCCTAATAAGTATGGCATGCTACATACCCATAAAAGAGACTCTACTTTACATGACTTTGTAGTAACCATATGACCATGAACCTATGCTCTGATACTAAGCTTGTCACAACCCAAACCAGGTCATGGCCATGATAGGTATCTCAAGTCCATCGAGAATTGGAGACCACCCCCTTTGCCTAGACAGCCAAAACATAATACTACTAGCAGTGGATGAATTTTGAACATATAAAAAGCTGGAGCAGAGTTCCAAACATATAACAAGATAGGCAACTTAACTTAACTAACTCATATAGATATCTAAGGACTATAATATCCATCTCAATCTAGAGTAATCCACAAAGCCTCTAATATAACCAAAAGAAAACCTAGGTCAGGACATACCCCTGACCATTGCCAAAATAAGTTTGAAAGGGAATAGCCTATAAAAATATAGTTGGGGGATTTTCACGACCCCTTTTGTTTATTAAATCAAGTTTAAAATAAAAAACATGGCCAACAAGTCCTTTAAAACCCTTTTTTCTATTTAACCATTTATGCAATGCAATAGTTTATGGAAGTAAGCCAAGTCATGTTATTAACCATATTTCAAATCTAATAATGCAAGTGGGTTGAGGAAATATAATTTCTAAAATCAAATTTCAAACCAAAATCATTAATTTGGGGGAATATAGCAACCCCCATCTCATTCACCATACCTATCCAACCCAATGAGTTTCAAAATACATAAATAAACCATGAACACTTACATTAAAACCATGGAAATTCAAATCAAGTAATAATCCTTTCAAAACCCTCAACCCAAATCAAAATCCATATTTAAATCCGCATGAATAACCATTTAAACAAATGTTATAAGTAAAACAAGTAAAAGGGGAGAGGTACATGCCTAAATGTGTCATAATTATGGAGAAAAATCACCACTTAGAAGCTTTAAATGATCAACCTTGAGAAACACTAGCTTATTCTTGACTTAGAATTTTGAGAGAGTTTAAGAGTGTATTTTATTATGTACTTTGGATGATAATGAGGTCCCAAAGGGTTTTAATATTGTGTGTCACAATTGGGTAAAAAGGGAAATGTCCAAAGTACCATTAATCAAATAGTAAAGATTTGTTGCCTAGTTGTTATGGGTCACCTTACAACTCTTAAAGAATGATTAGGAGCTGTCCCCTAGTCTCGTAGCTTGGGAAGTGTCCTAAGGCATCCCCACTGCTATCATTGTTAGTCGTGCAATAAGACTCGTACACGGACCTTATGAATCGTAGGATCCTAGTAAACTATGACATTGGGAACCTACACTGGTTTGACTATGAATAGAGCCCTACAACTTGTAAAGAGTAATTACGACTCGTGACATCCCAGTCCTAGTCACAACAAAAAATATGGGCAAACCTTACTAGTAACACTATGACTTGAGCCCTGTGACTCATAAGGAGACCTTACGACTCATTAGGGAAGCCATAGTATGAGCAGTGAGCTCCAATCTCAAGAAATTTTTAGAGGCAAAAATCGAGGGTGTTACAATGGCATTAACAATATGTCTTCTTCAAACAACTCATATTCTCCAAATCATTCATCTTCTCCAAACAAGAACAAAGAAAGAATTCACCGAATTCTTGTCCATCAATGTAAAGAAATTTGGTGTTTCTCCTCCACCCATTCACTTTAATCAAAACCCCATTAATGAAAATAAATTTCTTACTCTTAAATTTCATTTTTCATCTCCAATCAAATATCGAAATTTGATTCACTTTTTCTAATTTTATAATAATGTTTATTGGAGACGAAATTAATTGATATGAAAATATCAGATCCATTATCACCCTCAACTTTACAACAATCAATGTTTGTTGCAACCTTATCATTGCCTCCAAAGACAATAACATCGATAGATCAGAAGAAGAAGGTTATTAACACTGATTAAAATTCAAAATGATACTATTTTTGAATTGAAATATTATTACAATGATGAAAAATGAGAAAGAAGAAGAATATCAAAGAGACTTGGCCATAACCAATGATGATGGAAGAAAGTCTTACCAGTGGAATTTGACATGGTTGCCAAAGGATATGCAAGCTATTCATAATTTATCAACCAATTGTATTAAAATTGCAAATTTCAATTTCTTTATCAATGGAATTCACCGAAGAAAGAAAAGAGGGGAGAAGGGGAGCTTGCTAGTAAAAAATAGAGAAAGAAGAGTGAAATGAGTTAAAATGTTAATGGGTGGGACTTTTATCCGACCCTATATTTAAAAGAGAGAAAAATTATATCACTAGAGAGTGAGATGCACGCACTCATGCAAAGAATACCATTGGCGTAAAAAATGTGTATTTATTATTATTAGGAATAGTTTTGTAGGGTAATAGGACCCCCACAAACTTTAGGTGTCTTTTTGAAAATTTGAAACAACTTCAATGATGTATTTATGTTTTTCTCTTAAGATTGTTGTTTTATGGGTAAAAAATCTATATTAACAATAAACACTTCTTAACTAAGTTCAAGAACAATCAAAAAGTTCAAGCACAATTTCAACCAATTTCTAAACTATCAAAATGAAGTTTAAACTATTTTTTTTAGCAAATATAAAAACTATAAGAAAGAGATTAAGAGATAGTAAATGAAAGAATCAACTCCGTCGAATTAACGGTGTATCCTTAACAAATTATTTTACCTCAAGTACTCGAGGTTACAGAATATATCCTTCCAGGAAAAAGCGGTACCTCAAATTTCTGAAAAACGAACTCACTCAACTGTTTGTTAATCACACTAGACTTTTTGAGAAGAAGAAGATGTTTTTTTACTTTAAAATTTCATGCCTTTACCTAAATAAAAATTCAGGAATTCATAGCGAAAAGATGGTGCTTCAGAAAGGAAGCAATAGTACACATGCAGGTAGCCCACATGCGATCGCATGTCCTCAATTTGCATTTTTAAAAAATATTTCATGACATGTTCTAGCCTAGGTGCATATTTAGATGGGAAAATACACACATTTGTCATCACTTGTCTTCAAACAGAGCCTCAAAGGTTTGCATCCCTTCGAGGTGCGTCATGACATGCGTTCTCACATGTCATGTGCGTCCACAAATGGAGAAAATATTTTTTATCAAGTTTTTGGATTCAAAACATCATTAATTATCAAGTTTCAAATGAATTTTGTCTGAAAAGATAATCTCTCGAAAGATCATTCGACAAATTCAAATCCAAATCTGAAGCTGAAGCCAAGCGTAGTGAGCAACGACACCGATGCTGTGAGGCTTGTCTTTTTTTTGCCCCACTATCCATATGAAAGACTTATTTTCAATATAAACATAAGAAAGTTTCTTTCTCCCACCAATGTTAGAGAACTTTACTTCCTTTAAGTGAAAACATAATTCACTTTTTCCTCCATTTTACGTTCACGTTTCACTTAGAAACCAACATATTTACCTAGTGAGAACGGTTGATGCATACATGCTCTTTTGTTTTTTTTGCTTAGGCTGCCTTACTGTCATAGGATGCATACTTGGGGTTTCGCCTAGTCATCTCTCCCAACCTCATAATCCCGCACCTCACACCCCACACCATGCTTTATGCATACATGCTCATTTTCTTGCTTAGATTGCCTTGCAGTCTAGGATGTATACATGGGGTTTGAATAATAATGCCTTCTCTCCATGCTATTGTATGGGAAACGTTGTTGTTGTCCAATAATGATTTTATAAATAATATACATCCTTTAGAGGATATTTTGGTAATAAGAAAAAATTACTTGGAAGTTTAAGAATTGTTACTAATTTTTCTTCTTTAAATTATTAGCTAGCTCATCGTCCATTTCAATAGGGGTCTGCTCTGGAAATTATAATAATATATTGTCTATGAAGTTTGGAATCAAGAAAATACTATATATAGTTTATCAATGGAGTCTCCACCATAATCATTTTAGAAAGAAAAAAAATTACAAGATTTATCTGCAGAGTCTCAAAAATAGTTTAAGAAAGAAAACAATAACAAGAAACTAGCGGCATGTGGTATATTTTATGAATGAAATCACAAAAGAGTGAACAAAAGACTAGGGGAAGAAAAAGGGCCAAAATAAATGAACAATTAGGGATCGTTTGGTTCGGAGACAAATATAGCAATAATAAGATTAGTAATGGTGTTATTAATTTTTATTGATGGTTTAATTTGTTGTATTTAAAATGATATGCATTCATCTTATCAAGAGCAGTTTTAGATGGCAACATGGTTTTTCACTTTTCCATTTAATCTGAGTCTTGTCCTAAAAGGACACAAATGAATATAAAGGTTGAGTTGATTAATTAATTGGTAAAGTTATACAACATCAGTCCAATGTTAATTTGACAAAGTCTGCAGCCAATTTTGAGGCTTTAGTTGTTAGGTTGTTTTTTCTTTCAGTGCGTTATTGTTTTTCTAGTATTTAGAGTGACAGATAGTTGTTTCTAAAGTTTGGTTAATGCAATTGGTTAGTAATTTAGTGGGATGTAATCTGCAATTCTATTTAAAGCGTAGTTAACAGATTGAATAGAATAGTTGTCCATCTTTTCCACTGTAAAATAATTATTTGGCTCTTCCATTTAAAATTGAGCTTATTATTTGTTTGACTTTTTCAATAAGTATCAAGAGCAAGGTTTTTCTTTTGGAAACTATTTACTGTAGTTTTTGTTTTTTGAGATTTTTATTATCGTCATAATGAAAAAACTATAAGTTGTGGTGGAAAGAAAAAGCTCAACAACAGCAACTACAACACATGGTCAACTTGCATAATGTCTTGTGTTGACACCCAATTTTGGCTCTACATGTTTAAATTAGCACATTCAGGCTTCCTGATCGTTAAAGTGCACAAAATGTAATTTTTCACACATTTTTCTAATTTGTAAAAACTTATTGATAATCGTCATTATTTTATGATTTTGTAACAATTTTTGTCATATTTTAATTTTTACATAATTTATTGATAATTATCTTTAATTTTGTAAATTTTAAATTTTTTATCAGTTTATTATTATTTTAATATTTTTGCACAGTCATTTACATATGTACACATCATAACACTGCAATTTTTTTACTGCACAATATAAACTTAATTATTTATAGTATAATATATCTTTTTTCAAGATAATTATATTATTTTATTTGATTTTTTCGTTAATTATATAACGACATTCATTATTTTGTATGTTATTTAATACGACCTGCAAAAGTGAGTCAATTTAATTATTTTAAATACACAAATCAATAAATTGGTCAATTCAAAATCATGTAAACTTTTTTTGACAACTGATATGACTGATTAAATCTTTTACTCTTTAGCCAAAATACTACTATTTAATAGTTAAAAAAATATATATTTTTATTTTTTGGGCAATAATAGACACCACTTTATATTATAAGTAAATGGAAGGGTCAGTTATTTCACTTATACTATCAAAACACGCATACTCGTCTCTCTTTCTACTCCCTGTCTCTCTCTTTCTCTCTCTGAATACAGGCGCACATACACACAAGAAAAAAACAAGTCAGATATCTTTCTCTTATCCCTCTCTTCACTGCCATCTCCGACAGCCGCACATTACCACAGCCAATGATGATTATTTCCAAACAACCACCGCCACCTCGAGCTGCTACGCCACTGAGCCGCTGCTCGTCCTTCCTCCCTCTCCTGTTCGTCAAAAGTAGGCTAGATCTGACAAGAAATCAACACACCATCACCACCAGCTATCACCACTCAACTTCATCCAGCCACTACGAGAAAATCAGATGAACCAACAACCAGTGTCACCCTCCTTTATTTTGCATTTCCGGAACATCCCCGGCGGCAAACCGCCAGATCTGGCCAGTTTTGGTGGCTTTTCTTCCTTTTTTTCCTTTTTGTATATATTTTTGATCGTTGATTTTACTGGTTAGTTCTAAAGATCTATGTTCTTTTTTTTTTTGTACGTATTTGGACGATAATTATATTATTGCTTTAGTATTGGTTATTGATTTTTGCACTTACTATTTTATTTTCGAATTGTTTTGATTAATTCTTTTTCTACTGACAAATCAAAGGTTTTATAAAAAATAGTAATTTTTACTGATTTGTTGGGTTTTGTTTACTTTACTGGTTTGATATAATTTTGTTTACTTTATTGGTTTGTTGTAATTTTGTTTACTTTACTAGTTTCTTATAATTTTATTTAAAAATCAATTAATTGACAATTTGGATCTTTGATATTGTTATTGCATTATGAGGTTATTCTCTTTGGTGTGGCACTTTAATCTTTTATTTGCATTTAATAATATTAATTAGTTCACTGTAAATGTTGTCACTGTTGTGTTTTTGGTTTGCTACTGATTTGTTTTGATAGTTTTGAACATTTAGGTGGCTGCCTTTTTTTTATTGTCCCTAATTTCGCTTTTATATTTAGTGTTAATTAATAATACTGGCCACTAAAATTATCTCTCTGTCTGGATATTTGAGGTCATCCCGTTATAAAGGAGGACTTTACATTTTAAAAATTTATTATTTATATCAATGGTCGATACATGGCCAATTAAATTATCTCCCCGTCTTGATACTTGAGGCCATCTCATTATGAAAGACGGATGTTTTTTTCTTAACTCTATTATTTTATACGAAGTGCCGACACTTGGCCAATGAAATTATCTTTTCGCCGGATATTTGAGGCCACCCCAATACAAAAGATGGATCTTTACTCTCCGAGTTATTTATATTATAACAAAAAAATGAACACTTGGCCAATAAAGAAACTCCCGTCAGTTTTCGAGGCCTTCCCAAATAAAAGACGAATATTACGTAACAAAAAATAAATATTTTTGGGTGATGGAGAAATCTTTATAATATTTTAAAACTTTATTTGAGTCCACTAACTAACAAAAAATATATTTTTAAATATTTATATGAACACATATTTTTTATTTTATTTTGATTATTATTTATTTGTTACTGACATTTTTATTACAAGTGTTTATACAGGTTATTGGGAATACTTGTCAGGATGACATTTAAAAAAGACTTTAAATTAAGTGTTTATACTTTTATATTCTTTCACTTGTACAAATGTTAATCATATTGAAAACTTTATTTTTTGAGGTGTTGGGTGGTATATTCTTTATTTAATTTTCACCACACGTTTAGGCAAATTTAGGTCGTTAATATTTATATAAAAATATTAGATTGACTAAGATTATTTAATCAAATAATTTATACATTCTTACACTAAAAAATATTACGTAGTCTCTTTAGAACAATTTTTCTTTGTTCAATCTAGTCTTTTCTTTACATACATATACTTATATACTTTTGTTTATATATATATTTTACAACAACATATACATTAACATTATTTTAATACATATTTTATATTTGTATTTCTTTTCTTTTTCCGTTTTGTTATTTAGGCAAATGTAGATCGTTAACACCTATACAAATAAATTTAATTAAGTAAATCTACACGTTTACATCATTATGTAGTATTTCCTTTCAAATATTTTTTTTTTCCTCTCCATAATCTCGATCAAGTCCGTAGTATTATGTGTAACAATACTTTTTCTTTTATATAGTACATAAAAGACACTTTCTTTTCACATGTCACAAAATACTTTTATTTTCACATATATTTTATACATATCTTTTACATGTGTTTCATAACAATATATTTTATTTATATATTTAATATACATACACCTTTACATTTATATTTTTCAAAAGAATTATTTTATACTTAATACACACACTTTATAGGTTATACCTCTTCCCTCTTTGATAAATTGATTCTAGCCGGGTACCACAATTGTGGATCCTGAAGGGTGCCTAATCCCTTCCCTTCGGGATAATGTAGACACCTAAATTTGTCCCTTTCAAGTACAATTTTATTCATATTTAGTTCACCTTACCACACACCCTCATCCATGTGATTATACCCCACAAAAAAAAAAGCAACAACCCTTAACATGATTTCTAACAAATTATATCTTGTTTTAATTCTATCCTAACCAACTTTACACCTCATCCTAACAACTTACCCCACCCCATATCCCTACCCTCACCTACCCTACCCTCCACGTGACCCCCCCTTCCCCTACCTACCTTTTTTTGTTTACATGTTTTCTTGCTATCTCCATATATAGAACTATATAATACACAACAAAAAGGAGGGGGGGGGGGGGGCACTGTAACTCTTTTTTCTTCTACACAATTTACTCTCACATATATAGGTAACAATATTCCCCTTCACAGGGAGCGAGACACAGAAAATCCTCACCATTTTGAATACACAATTCTCACCGTCATCCTCACTGATACACGTACCACCATAGACACTCTATTTTTCTTTGTCCATTAACATATAAATCACTTACCTCACTGCCATACACATGGATTAACACTCATACTCCCTTGGAAATTTCACTAAAACACACATACACTTCGCAGAACCTCCACGAACCAGACGACATTCACTCACGATATACGCACACACACACGCACCTCTCAATAATACACTGCCATGGACGGATTTCATTGAAACTCCAATAAGAACACAAATCACTCATCACTCTCACAGCACACACACGCAACAAATACACGATTCATACACAAAAATCACACACATGCACACAATAAAAATGAGAGTGAAAATGAGAATGAGGGAAGTTCGATAGTGTATAAGGTGGGCTTGAGTTTTTCGGTGAACCCGTCGCTAGACTAGGTCGTTTTAGTCGTCTTCAGGCACCACAGGTTTAAAAACCACCATAGCTTTGAAATCCCCCAAAAATGTTTTATTTTTTCTTAGTTTTCTTTGACTGGTTTGCCGGGATCCGACCTACTTTCGTTGGTTTTGGCCACTGGAATTCTTTTTTCTTCTACGCAATTTACTCTTACATATATAGGCAACAATATTCCCCTTCACAGGGAGAGAGACACAGAAAATCCTCACCATTTTGAACACACAATTCTCATTGTCATCCTTACTGATATACGTACCACCATAGAGACTCTACTTTTCTTTGCCCATTAACATATAAATCAGTCACCTCACTACCATACACATGGATTAACACTCATACGCCCTTGGAAATTTCACTAAAACACACACACACTTCACAGAACCTCCATGGACTAGACGATCTTGACTCATGATATACACACACACATACGAACCTCTCAATAATACACTGCCATGGATGGATTTCATTGAAACTCCCACAAGAACACAAATCCCTCATCACTCTCACAGCACACACACGCAGAAAATTCATGATTCACACACTAAAATCACCACACATAACAATAAAGATGAGAGTGATAGTGAAAATTAGGGAAGATCGATAGTGTGTATGGTGGGCTTGAGTTTTCCGGTGGACACATCATTGGAATTGGTCATTTCAGTCATCTTCAGGCACCACAGGTTTAAAACCAACCATAGCTTTGAAATAGCCCAAAATTTCTTTACTCTTTCTTAGTTTTCTTTGACTGGTTCGACAAGATCTGACCTACTTTCATCGGTTTTGGCTACTATTAGTTCATCGGAGTTTAATTCATCGGAGTTTAAGTCGTACAGGTATTCAATTTTCTATTGGATTTTTGAAGCTTTTGGTTCGTATGTCTTAGTGATTCATTGTCAAAATTGGGCTTTGGGGTTCATCAGCTGTCATTCCTGATTCGGGACTTATTTTTTTGTTCGTCTCGACTAGTTTTGGTATCAAATTCCTCGATATCAAAGTTGGAGTTCGTCACTGTTGAGATTCTATTCAAAATTCCAAGTCTGGTCTTTCTTGAATATTATTATCATCAAAAATCAATTATTGAAAGGTCCAACTCTATCTCTTCTTCTTTTATTTCATTATACATGTTTGATTTGCATGAGGTGTGATCGAATATTGGTGACATTGATTTGTTGTTCAATTTCATTGAATAGATGGTTGTGGATTGTTGAAATAGTAATATTTCATTGTTGAAATTTTGTGTTAAAAAGGAATGTGAGGTTAGATGATAGGAATCGATAAAAAATCAATATTGTTAATTCTAATTTATTGTCGTTGGTTATTTTTGAGCAAATATGAATGCTAAATGTTATAGTATCATGATTAAGCCGTTGAATGAATTGTAAAGAGATTAGGATCGTGTAGGAAAATTCAGAACTTGTGTTTTGGTTGAATGTTGGAATGTGCGTGTGGATGTTTCTTTCTAGTTTATCTTATTTAATTCAAATATATTCATTTAATCAGGGAATGCCCCGAAACACACTGTATTTATTCATCGGGGAATGCCCCGATGTATTATGTTGGTGGAAGATGTTCGTGATAAAGGTCCGAGGCATCGGGTAAAGAATTGGAGCATAGTTTAGGATTACTCTAGAATAGGGTTTACATATCCATATTTTTCTATTTTTGGGACTGTATAATTGGACTGAGCACTAAATTTTTTATCGTTTAGTTTTTTTTCTTGATTGATTGTTTTGATATGTTTTTGTGTGGTTTATACATTTATTGTGTCAAATTAGCTGATATACTCCACCGAGCGACTGTGGTCTAACCATGGGATCGAGGGGTGCCTAACACCTTCCCCTCGGTCAATAGAATTCCTTAACCGAAATCTCTATTCCCAAACCATTTTTAAAGAGTCAAATCATTTTGAAAAGGATTTTTCAAAGGTGACTTGGCACACCGAATTATGCCATGTGGCGACTCTGAGTTTTGAATGTAAAAATAATTCTTTTTTGAAACAAATCTTTATTTTATCACATTAATAATAAAACCCTATCTACCCTTAAAATACAAATCTATATCTTTTTGGTTGAAAAAAGGGGTGTGAAAGCTCTGGCGACTCTGCTGGAGATTTTTTAAAATTCGAGCTTATTTTGAAGTTGTATCGTCTTAATTTGGCACTATAGGTGTATAGACAATTTTTTTTATGTTGTTTTGTGCTATTGTTTAGTGCCTACATGCTTTTTGTTTACAATTTTTATCTTATATGTTACTGCTTTATATCTGACATCATGTGCATAACCCGAGTCATTCTTTCTACAACAAGTCCGTAGTACATGTGTGTACACGACCTCTAGTTGAGCACCCTTATTTTAGGAGGGGGAGCTATTGGGTTGTATAGAGTAGGTGGAAAACTGTTGCAGCCACTATCGATCAAACGCTTCCTCAAATAGCTTTGTTAGTGAACTCCAGCGTAGGCCAGCCTTTAGGTCATTCTTATGTGCATCATATTGAGACCTAGCGGGGCCTACTAGGTCCTTTGTAGGAGACTCACCTCTAAATTATCCTTACGTGCTAAATGTTGCATCTCTGAGGGTAACGTGGTCATTTAACGAATTGATTTGGGGAAAGCAAGTGTTAGAAGTAAAGTGTGTAAACAAGAAATTGTTGGAAAAAAGAGAGAAAAAAGTGAGGAAAACGAAAAGAAGAAAAAGAGTTTCGTAGTTGTTTACAGTTTTATGGCTTTTATTTTTCATAATCCAAAAAACCAAATAGAGTTTTACATTTTGCATTCATTTTCTCAAAAAACAAAAACGTCAAAAAAAAATTTCCTTTTATTTCTTTAGCAATCATTCTCAATTTGAAAACTTAAATTTTTTTTTTCAATAGGAGCTTTTTATAAAAGAAAAAGTAAAAAAAATGGTAGAAGCTTTGTATATTTCATATAACGAAAATACCAAAATGATTTTTCTTTCATTGTTGTTGATGTTATTGTTATGTGAAGTGTCTAATTACAAAACCCAAAAAGATATTATTGACGTTGTTCATCGTTCGTTTTTGGTCATGCCTCTTAAGTTAGGGTCAGTTGGTTACGTAATCTTTAATTGTCCAATCTGGACGAACTACGCATCTTGATTCTCCTCTCTAGGGAGTGAGATACGTAGGCACCCTATTGTGGGTTCGAGGATCTTATTTCAAAAAA
The DNA here is from genome assembly GCF_002878395.1 of Capsicum annuum. NCBI lineage: Eukaryota > Viridiplantae > Streptophyta > Magnoliopsida > Solanales > Solanaceae > Capsicum > Capsicum annuum. Next base: position 204,689,461 of record NC_061122.1, on the reverse strand, counting down.
AAATAAAAAATTCTTCACTCTTCATTTAAAGTAGGTTTGATATACATGTTTTAAAAGAAAACTACCAAAAGATTTTTCTTTAATAGTTTCAAGTTTCATTTTTGTATGAAATTCAAATTCTAAAACCCAAAAAGATTTTATTTGGTAATCATAGGTTTCATTTTGTATTGAAATATGAAAAATTCAAAAAGATTTTCTTCACTCTTCATTTAAAGTTGGTGTCATGTACATCTTCAAGAGAAAACTGGTAAAAGATTTTGCTTTAATATTTTTCAAGTTCCATTTTCGAATAAAATGCAAAATTGAAAACCAAAAAAGTTTTTCTTTGGTAATCATAGATTTCATTTTGTATAGGGATGTTAAAGCTGAAAAATTCAAAAAGACTTTCGTCAATTCTTTTGATAAATTGTTATTTTCTTTTTTTATTAAAGTTTCAAGAAAAATAAAAAGAGTTTAATTGACCATTTTGGAAAGACTTCATGAACTACGCACACTTGATTTTCCTCTCTCGGGAGTGAGATATGTAGGCGCCCTTCTTGGGTTCGGTGATCTTTTCAAAAAGAAAAAAGATTTTGAAAAAAGTGTTGAACTCTAACATGTTTGTTATCTCCTTTTCAGTTAGTTTAAGGTGGTTGGTTTATGGCATTTTGGCATTGTGGCTGATTCTTCACATCACACCAATTCCAAAGGGTTAGTTGGGTCAAAAAAGAATGTAGAGAGTGACATCATGGATCAAACCAAGAGTCATAAAAATGAGAGTTTAAAGGAAGAGATTAGGAGACTAAGATAACAAATGAATGAAATGCACCGACCTTGGGTCTGTGGGATTTCTCCTCCTCCATTCCCCGCTATTGATCCTACAAATACCTCAAGTTTTTCATCAAAATTGCAAAGTCAATTTTCTATTGTTGTTATACACTGCAACCTGACTTAGAATTTCTTCGAAGCCAACAGTATCCTGATACTTCTACCATTCTTCCTCTAGTTTCTTAGTATAAGCCTGCTACATTAACAACACTACATACTGCCTGTGTTTTTGTTGCTCAACCTTTTACTGAGGCTTCCACTTTAGCTATAAATCCAACGGTTATGCTGCCCCAATCTGCTAGTGGACGCATGTTCAATACTCTTGGTGATCATTGTTATACTCCCGAGCCTACTTTTAAGTTAACTGGACCACCAAAATTTCTTAACAAGAAGCCTAGTGTGCCAGAAGAGTCAGAGAAAATGGTTAGAAAGATGAAGAGTGCAGAAAATGCTACAAAGAGTTTCCTAGGACTTGTGGGTAAAGAAGATGTTACATACAAAGACTAGGGCATGTCTTCAAGTGTTAACCTCCCTCCAATCCTTGAGATATCAAAATTTGAGGAGCAAGATAGACATAGAGAATCTGTGAATTTAGGATAATATTGCAATTAATTAAGGAAAACTGGAGGGGGAAAGAATGAGAAAGATGCAACTGCCAATGTAGTTGGAGAACGGGCACATCCAAGAAGGTGTTGTCATTACTGTCGGTCTCAAGCCCATGTTCATAGCCAAACTCTCTATAATCACTCCCAAAATCCCTTATACTCCATTTCCCCACCTCTATACATAGTATATTGCGCACATCCATATGTCCAACTCCATTCTTAACCTCACAATGGCGCGTACCAACTACCCAGAGTCATCCTCCAACTCCACAAACATGCCAATACCCTTCTAGACCTGATGTTCGATCCAAGTCAAACAATGAAAAGAGGAAAAAACCCAGGGATAGTTTTACATCAATTGGAGAGTCGTATACCAGTTTATTTTAGAGATTGGTATAGTGGGGCATGATCACTCCTCTCCTTGGGTATACTCCTGACCCATATTCAAGAACTTTTGATCCTAATGTACGATGTGCATATCATTCTGATATTCAGGGTCATGGTATTGAAGATTATTGTGCTTTCAAAAGAGAATTAGAAAAGATAATTCAAGATAAATTGATTACGGCGTAGAATATTGATAGTGAGGGAAGTTCAAGTCATGCTAATATGCAAACCAGTGGCTAAGATGTCAAGCTCGGCAATTGGGAAGTCACCTCTCTCCCTGCTAGGAAGAGGTCTGGTAGTTTGTTTTGTTTTCTTTTCTATTTTCCAAATTATTTCGGGGTTGTAGTTTGGGATCTATCTTGTTTTGTCCCTTTGTCGTTTATGTTTAAACCCTTCTATCTTTATTTTAACTAAATAGAATGTCCCTTTTTTCTTTGTGTTTAAATATGTGTTGTTTGTTTGTTTTCTTTACATAGTACATTTTTTGTTGATTCTAGTGATGTGACATGCTAGAGGAATTTTTAGCTAGATCTTAAAATCCAGTTTTAAGCATGAACATTGAATCAGAGGGCTAAGGTTAGAAAAAGAATCTAAGAAAATAGGTGAAGTGCTGAGACATTTGGTGATGAGTTGAAGCCTTTTTTGTAAATTAAGGCAATTATTTAGAGAATTTCAAGAATAACTTGGTCATTAATTGAAAGACATGTCTCAATTAGGTCAAATAATGGATGTGTGATCCTACTTCAAAAGGAATAGAAAAATCAGCACGAAGGCATAAGTCATTCAAGGTGAGGGATGTACAACAAAGGTGGAGTTGTATGTTTGACAATTGTAGAAGAAGAGGTGAATAACATGCTCAGTTAAAGTTATTGCTGTTAAATGTCACAAATGATCTTCATTTTTCATTTCATTTCATATTGCATGATATGTACTTGCATTTTTAGGGATTGATATAATAAAGGCATTCCAGTCTGCTATCCAAATATTGTGTCATCCTTTGTCTACCCCATTCGATCCTTAGTTCTATTTTCTTTCATACCCATCTTTTGGAATCAGGATAAAGTCAGCAAAGCTCAAAAAAAAAGTGTCGAGCAAAAGAATAGTGTCAGAAAAGTTTTAAAAAAGGGAGAAAAATAGGTACAAAAAAAAAAGAAAAATAGAGAAGAGTGTCAAGAAAAATAGAGCCAGAAAAGGTATCAAAGAGAAAAAGATTCAACAAAAAAAAAGAAATCAAAATCAAGCAAAACAATTTGTCGAAACTACGTGCGACCTGATTCTCCTCTCTCGGGGGTGAGATACGTAGGCTGTCTATTCAAGGCTCGGTCCACCCAAATAAACAATTTAGAGTCGCCCAGCCAAAAAAAACTGGGGCATGAGTTAATCCTCATTGTTTGAGTCAATTCCAAAAGTTATAAGTCCTATCCCACTTCAAGTGACGTTTGATCCTCATGTCATCCTTTCTTTCTTATCTTATCCAAAAGCCGAGTTACAATCAAAGAAAAACCTTCAGATCAATCTTTGCAGATGTGAAGACAAAGCATACAATGGATATGAGGATACATTTGGGGAACTACTTGTCTTCCTTAGCATAAAGAATCAAGAGAGAAATAAAAATGAGAGATCCTTATTGTTGAAAACCCTCACGGGCACCATAAGGCAATGGTGAGCCAAGAGAAAAATAAGAGAGGCTAATTGGTGATAACCCTTCAAGGTGTCACTAGCCGAATGAGGTCTCGAATGCAATTGACCTAAGAAAGAAACTCAGTTTCAAGATCATTAACTCAACAACAGCTGGTAGAAAAGTGTGGATAGAAAGATTAGGAAGATTAATCCAAATGCATGGCATAATCATTAGAATTGACTGTCATTTCTAGATAAAATTTTCATTTCTTTTTTTTCAAATGAGGACATTCATTGTCTTCACTTTATTTTTATTTTATTTTCTTGAGTCAGTTGTCCAAATAAAAATCATTGTCATTTTTTCTCTTGCTTTTGAGTCAAGTCCATGTCAAAACAATGGAGAAAAGATTTCAAAACTAGCTACCAGCTTCATCAATTGCACAAAGCAAGACAAAGGGCCAGCATAGGAAAGAAACAGCTTTGCTAGTCTGAACAAGGCATGCAGAAGGTTGCTGTCAACACACAAATTTTGGGAATTTATGGAAATGCCAAGGTTTAAAAGGGATTTTCTGATAAACATAACAAAGCAGAGATACTGTGTTTGTTTCAGAGTCACTCTTAATATTCTGAGTTTGGACCAATGGTGCAAAAAGGCAATGGTGAATGCCAATGATTGGATGCAATATCTAAAAGGGAAAAGTGCAAGAGAAATCACCCAAAAGCCAAAGCCACAACTAATCACCCTATTTTAAACTGACAAATTTTTCTTTGATGAAATAGGGGCAAAGTTTTATTCATTAAGTTCATCTGTCATTGGGAAAGCACATCCGGGGATTTACTTTCTCTTCAGGACCCTCCTGAAAAATGGGAATTTACTTTATGTTCAGGACCCTCCTGGAAAATGGAAATTTACCTTATGTTCAAGACCCTCCTAAAAATTGAGAATTTACTTTCTGTTCAGGACCCTCCTGAAAATGAGAATTTACTTTCTGTTCAGGACCCTCCCGAAAAATGGGAATTTACTTTATGTTCAGGACCCTCCTGGAAAAAATTAAAATTTACTGTGTGTTCAGGACCCTTCTGGAAATGGGAATTTACCTTATATTCAGGACCCTCCTGAAAAATGGAAATTTACTTTCTGTTCAGGACCCTTCTGGAAAATGGGAATGTACTTTCTACTCAAGACCCTCCTGGAAAATGGGAATTTACTTTATGTTTAGGACCCTCCTGAAAAATGGGAATTTACTTTTTGTTCAAAACCCTCTTGAAAAATGGGATATTAGTTTATATTCAGGACCCTCCTGGAAAATAAAAATTCACTTTATTTTTAGGATCCTCCTGGAAAATGGGACATTACTTTCAACAAAAAATGAATGAATAAAATCTTTATTTATTATAATCTTCGTTTGGGATAATTTTTGTTTTAGTTTTAATTTTGGTTTCTGGAGTTCTCTTGAAGAATAGGGTGGTAAAATTGAAAGTCAGGAGACCTCCTGAAGAATAGGGTGATAAAATTGAAATTCAGGAGCCCGCCTGAATAATAGGGTGATAAAATTGAAAGTCAGTAGACTACCTGAAGAACAGGGTGATGAAATGACCAGTCAGGAGCCAGCCTAAAGAATAGGTGATGAAATTGAAAGTCAAGTAACAAGGTTAAGAGATTGAAAGTCAAGCAACAAGGTCAAGAAGTTGAAAGTCAAACAACAAGGTGAAGAAGTTGAAAGTCAAGCAACAAGGCGAAGAAATTGAAAGTCAACAGATTGAAAATAGCAAGTCAGGAGTCCGCTTGAAGAATAAGGTGATGAAACTCAAGTCAAGAGTCCAGACGAATCTACATAGATAGGGTTTTTGTAATTTCATTTATGTTTCAACTTGTAATTTTATTTTTGATGTAACGACAGAGCCGTGGACCAGAACCTCGTTGGAACCTCACCCGACTCTCCAACTCGGTATAGTCCTTTTTCTTCCAACTCTTTGAGATACTTGTGACCTGATTTACTCATAACTAGGGATGAGTATGATGTCGGGAAAATTTTTTGTCTCGTTGTCTACTTCTTTGTCTGAAAATACTTTATGTTCACATTAAAAGGGGACATGTTATAGACACCTAATTTTGTCCCTTCCAAGTCCAATTTTATTCATTTTTAGGTCACCTTACCACACACCCTCATCCAAGTGATTATACCCCACACAAAAAAAAATAACAACCGTTAACATAATTCCTAACAAATTCTATCTTGTCTTAATCCTATCCTAACCAACTTTACACCTCATCCTTCCAACTTACCCCACCCTATACCCCTACCCTCACCTACCCTACCCTCCATGTAATCCCTCTCCCCCTACCTACCTTTTTTTGTTTACACATTTTTTCCCTATCTCCATATATAGAACAATACAATACACAACAAAAAAGGGGGGCCTCACCGGAATTCTTTTTTCTTCAACACAATTTACTCTCACATATATAGGCAGCAATATTCCCCTTCACAGGAAGTGAGACACAAAAAATCCTCACCATTTTGAACACACAATTCTCACTGACATCCTCATTGATATACACACCACCATAGCACTCCATTTTTCTTTGCCCATTAACACATAAGTCACTCACCTCACTGCCATACACATGGATTAACACTCATACTCCTTTGGAAATTTCACTAAAACACACAAACACTTCACAGAACCTCCACGGACCACATGACCTTCACTCATAATATATGCACACACACACGTACCTCTTAATAATACACTACAATGGATGAATTTCATTGAAACTCCCACAAGCACATAGATCCGTCATCACCCTCACAGCACACACACATAGAAAATACATGATTCAGACACAAAAATTGCACACACTCATACAATAAAGATAATATTGAGAGTGAGAACAAGGAAAGATCGATAGTGAGTATGGTGGGTTTGACTTTTTCGATGGACCCATCACTGAAATTAGTCGTTTTAGTCATTTTCAGGCACTACAGGTTTAAAAATCACCATAGATATGAAATCCCACAAAATTTCTTTACTTTTTCTTAGTTTTCTTCGATTGATTCGCCAAAATCTGACCTACTTTTGTTGGTTTTGGCCACTGTTAGCTCGCCATAGTTCAAGTCGTACGGGTGTTTGATTTTTCTATTGGATTTTTGTAGCTTTGGGTTCATCTGTCTAAGTGATTCATTATCGAAATCGAGCTTTGGGATTCATCAGTTGTCGTTCCTAATTAGGGACTTAGTTTTCCATTTGTCTTGACCAGTTTTGGTTTTAAATTCCTTGATATAGAAGTTGGAGTTCATCCCTGTTGCGGTTTTATTCGGAATTCCAAGTTCGGGCTTTCTTGAATATTATTATCATCGAAAATCAATTATCAAAAGATCCAACTCTACCTCTTCTCCTTTTATTTCATTATACATGTTTGATTTGCAATGAGGTGTGATAAAATATTGGCGACGTTGATTTGTTGTTCAATTTCGTTGAATAGATGGTTGTGGATTGTTGAAATAGTAATCTTGAATTGTTGAAATTTGGTGTTAAAAAGGAATGTGGGGTTGGATCACAGGAATCGATAAAAAGTGAATATTATTTAGTTCTGATTTATTGTCGTTGGTTATTTTTGAGCAAATATGAATGCTAAATGTGATAATATCATGATTAGGCCATCGAATGAATATGAAAGAGTTTAGGATCGGTTAGGCAAATTTAGAACTTGTGCTTTGGTTGAATGTTGGAATGTGTGTGTGAATGTTTCTTTCAGTTTATTGTATTTAATTCAAATGTATTCATTTAACTGGGGAATGCCCTGAGACACATTGTATTTATTCACCGGAGAATGCCCCGACCTATTATGTTTGCGGAAGACATTCGTGATAAAGGCCCGAGTCATCAGATAAAGCATTGGAGCATAGTTTAGGATTATTCTAGAATAGGATTTACATTTTCATATTTTTCTATTTTTGGGATTGTATAATTGGACTGAACACTCGTTTTGTTTTGTTTGCTTGCTTGATTGTTTTAATGTGTTTTTGTGTGGTTTATACATTCATTATATCAAATTAGCTGATATACTCTGCCTACCGATCATGGTCCAACCATGGGATCGAGAGGTGCCTAACGACTTTCCCTCGGTCAACAGAATTCCTTAACTGGAATCTTCGTTTGTAAACCAGTTTTAAAGAGTCAAATAGTTTTGAAAAGGATTTTCCATAGGTGACTTGGCACACCGGATTATGTCAAGTGGCGACTCTGAGTTTTGAATGTAAAAATAATCTTTTTTCGAAACAAATCTTTATTTTGTCACTTTAATAATAAAACCTTATCGACCCTTAAAATGCAAATCTATATCTTTTTGGTTGAAAAAAGGGTGTGATAGATAATTTGAACCCTTACCTAGAATCTCAATTGGTTTCCGCAGATTGAAACAACAATCATATGTGTTAATACATAAACAGGTTTCCTTATTTTCCTTAAAATTAGGTGGAGACTCTGTACCACTTTAATTCTTTTAGAGTTCAATAAGTCTTGTTTTGTTTAACCTTGGCGAAAACAGGGCATGATAGAATGGCGATTCCTCTTGGATTAACAATAGGTTCTAACCATGATAGACTCAATTTTTCAATTGAGGGAGGTATTTTAACATTTTTGTATATATTAATTCTTTGATTCTTTATCTGTTTAACATTGCAAAATCTGTAGACTTTTTCATAAATTCTTTATATTATTTGTGCAAATTAAATTTACTGCCTTATTATTTTTTATTATTTATTATTTGTTTAAATACATTGTATCTGTATATTGTAAAACTGTTACACATTATTCTTTACTTCATTTGATCATAAATCACAATTTCATCGAGTCTTTGGCCATACACTTCACACACTGTGGTTTACGCGGGGCTGTATTACACTTCTCCAAACATTCTCTGAATTCCATAGTGTTAGTATTAGTGTATTTAGGTTAGTGTGCCTTTTCACAATTATTTAGTCATTTTCTAAATCGTTTAGGAAAATTTCTATTCTAGAAATAGATCATGCTCTATACAAACCCATAAAATGTTTGAACTTTGTTTTAACCTGATTTTTGTCCTAACATGATACGTAGGCAACCCTGCATTAGGGTTCTATCTCTTAACTGTTTTAGAATAATTTTTTCGATATTAAAAATTGAGGAAATTTTTCTAGAACAGTTCAAAGACGCTCTTCAAAAGCCTTCAAGATTGCTAATCAATAACTCCTCAAATCCAAATCCCAATTGCATTAGTGCCTAGTTGGCCTACCTCCAGATACTCACCCAATTTTGGTGTGAGAATATAGAATTTTTATCTAATGTCATAAACCATTAAATTTATGGTGTATCGATCCTCACTTTCGAAAAAAATATTTCAATATTTTTCAGTAATAATAATTATGTCAACTATGGCGAAATAATGTCATAATTTCTTCAATATTCAACTTTTTCAATCTTGTCAACATACCGAAGTTGTGTGTCAAATCTCTCTCCATGCTTGGCATCCATCCTCCCGATCGTGTGATTGAAATGATTTTGACACTTAAAAAAAAGTTCTTTTCAGGTTGTCTTCACATTATTTTCAAGGTTTACCACCAATTTTTTGTCATACATAGCATATACAAATTCATAAATCTGCCTAAACTACGCAGACCTAATTCTTGTATTCATAAGATATGTAGGTAACCCTCATTTGGGTTAGGTCCCATTTGTTTTTGCAAATAAATAAAAATTTAGAATTTTGACTTGATTGGTACCAACACAGTTAGGAGTGTGCATGAGAAAGAATAAATTGATATGATGAAGAGGATCGACTTCATGGTAAACTATAGATTCTTTTGGTACCTCTTAGTCAAACCTGAGTAACACTCGAAAATTCTCTTGCATACATTTAAGACAAGAACAAAAGCTAACCCCATCGTTTCAAGTGCATTGTATGGTGAGCTTTAGACTAGTTCATTGCATTGTATTGTTGATCTAGAACTTGGCTTAAATGTTTGTTAAGGCAAAATTCTGAGTTACACTTAGTTCGGGAAAGGATTGTAGGCCTTGTTTGACCCAATTGTGTCTTTCACATCACACCAAATGACATTAATCCTTAGCATTCTCCCCTTGATCTTGAAACCTTTTCTTGGATAAACACATCAGAGCCTATATGAGTGCTTACATATACTATCCCTCTTTTGGCCCACCTCCTTGAGCGGACTAAGTATGTTTAAGTTGCGAATGAAGATTCAAGATCAAAGCTTCCAAAGGCAAAGGACGTATAGGCCCAGAAGAACAAAAACAAAAGACGACTTCAAAGAAAAAAGAGTAGAAACCCCCATAATAAAAAGAAAGATAACTTCGACAAAGGTTGAAAATCATCATCACCCAAAAAAATAAAAAGAAAAATATATCAAAAAAAAGGGGATAAACTCCGATACAAGATTCAAACAAAGTCAAAGTAAACACAAACAAAGGGCAAGGAAGCACAACAAAGAAGATCGAGCGTCAAAGCGCAATAAATGTCAAAAGCACAAATATAGTGCAATGATTATTGAGGCATTAATCCCCAAATACCATCCTAACCATCCCCAAGCCTACATTACAAGCCAATAACAAGTCCTACAAGATCCTACTCTAAGTGTTCTCACATTAGTGGATATTTACATGAAGTTCAAGCCAGTGGCATCACCATTGAATTCATTGAACTTCTTTCTGAGTGTGAGTGTATATCTCTAGACGTCTCTAAATTCAAAATAAAATACTCAAATAAGTTTGAAAACGAGACATTCTTTCTAGAAAGGGAATTTGAAACATGAGAATAGGCATAGTTCAAAGCCTTTGTTTGAAGCAAGATGAACAAATCTTGTCGATATTTAGGTATGTCTGAGGTACCATTTGAAATTATAGGAGTTACCTTGAAGTCAATCTCGATTAGATGGAAGAGATGGGGAAATTCTTATACACACTACAAATTGTTGGTACCAACTGAAGTCAAGATACGATTATGCCTTTTTTACTTTCTATCATTTCTCACATAGAAAAAATACGAAATAATTTTCTGTCTTCTTCATGTTTCATTTCTCACAAAGAAAATACAAAATAATTTTCTACAATTTTCACCTTTCAACATTCCTCACAAAGAAAATACAAAATAATTTTCTACATTTTTTAACTTTCAGCATTTCTTACAAAAGAAAATACAAAACAATTTTGTTTTACTGCTCAACATTTTTTTATACAAGGAAAACACAAAACAAATTTCTACATTTTCAACTTTCAGCATTTCTTACAAAGAAAACACAAAATAATATTTTGCATTTTCACCTTTTCTCATTTGCCACAAAGAAAACACAGAGTAATCTCCCACATTTTCATCTTTTGACACATTTTTTACAACAAAAATGCAAAAAAAAATTTCTTCCCTTTCAAATACGTGTCTTCACATACATGCATTACACTTTACACGCAAGAGGCCCATCTCCAAATACAGACAATTGACTTTCCTTTTCAAGTTCTCGCATTCAAACACAGACACTTTACTTTCTATTAGGTGTTCTCCTTCTAATATTTCTTTTACATTTTTTATAGCCTCGCCAGTCGAGAGGCTATTACCTTTCAATTGCATCACCAGTCGAGGGGCTATTACCTTTCAATTTCTCCACCAGTCGAGAAATTTTTTAGTAGTCCCGCCAGTCGAGAGGCTATTACCTTCCATCTGTTCCACCAATCGAGAGACCATTAGAATTCAGTTACCTCACTGATTGATGACCTTAGTCTTCAAAGACAATTGAGGCCGACCATTAACATCAGTCTCCATAGACAATTGGAGACATCATCAAGTCTTTGTAGACAATCGAAGACTTTATCATTCAACATCCGTCTCCATAAAAAATTGGAGATGTCATCAAGTCTTCATAGACAATAGAAGACACCATTCATCACATAAGTCTCCGTAGACAATCGGAGACAACCATCAACATCAGTCTCCATAAACAATTAGAGGTTTCATCCTTCAGTCTTCATAGACAATTGAAGATGACAAACAACATAGTCTTTGTAGACAACCGAAGATGACAATTCGACATTCGTCTCCATAGACAATTAGAGATGTCATCAAGTCTTCATAGACAACCAAAGACATCATTATTCAACATCCGTCTCCATAAAAAATTGGAGATGTCATCAAGTCTTTGTAGAAAATCGAATACATTATTCATCACATAGTCTTCATAAGCAATCGAAGATGACATTTATAGAAAATCGAAGACGTCATTCATGACATAGTCGCTGTAGACAATCGGTGGCATCATTTATTATTTAGTTTCCATAGACAATTGGAGATATCATATATCAGTTTTCATAGATAATTGAAGACCACAATCATTATTAGTCTTCATAGAAATCAAAAGTAACAATCAATATCAGACTCCATAGACAATTGGAGATATAATACATCAGTCTCCGTAGATAATTGGAGATATCATACAACCATCTCCATAGACAATTGGAGATATCATCAAGTCTTCGTATACAAGCAAAGAAATCGTCATTCAACATTAGTCTTCATAGACAATCGAAGACGACATTCAATATTTGTCTCCATAGATAATTGGAGATATCATACACAGTTTTCGTAGACAATTAGATGAATCATTTAGAAAATTGGAGACATCATTTTATCATCACAGTCTTTGTAGACAATCGAATACACCATTCATCAATATCAGTCTCTATAGATAATTAGAGACGTCAACACCAGTCTTTGTAAATAATCGAAGACGTCATCATTCAATACCAGTCTCCATAGATAATCAGAGACGATAATCAACATCCATATCCATAGAAATTTGAAGATGTCATCAAGTCTTCATATACAATCAAAGACATCATCATTCAACATCAGTCTTCGTGGACAATTAGAAACGACAATTAACATCTATCTCCATAGATAATTGGAGATGTCATCAAGTCTCCGTAGACTATCGGAGACATTATTTATTCATCACATAGTCTTCGTACACAATCAAAGACAACTTTTATTCATCTTATAATTCACAATAACAAAACATTTGTTTTTCTTCCCCAGAATACAGTGTTAGCCATGAATCATACACTAGGGCAAAATTTAAGAATCGTCTCAATATTTACCCTATTTTCTTTTCTGAACTACGTTGATCTGGTTCTCGTAACACTCGAGATATATAGGAAGCTCTATACAGAGTTTGGTCGTCACAGCTCCACAATTATTCTTTCTCCCCAACAAGTACACAATCTTGCATTTCTAACATCTCACAGCTTGATACTAGGGCAATTTTGAAAGGAACATCGAGAATAGATGAACACTTCTGTTCCCAAATAGTCAATATTTTATTAATTTCTTCACACGGTCTTTCACCCTTAATAACAGGGCAATTTTCCTAATTTTGAAATTACACCCGACCTAATCCTCATGCATCTTGAGGTGTACAAGCAACTCTAAACTGGGGTTCGCTTGAATTTTTTATCAAAAATAATTTTTTGTCCAGCAAAATTGGCTACACGTCAATGTTTTTTTTTTTGAAGACTTCTACATTATCTTCAAATGAAAAGGGACAAACTGTTGACACCCAATTTTGGCTCTCCATGATTAAATTAGCGCGTTCAAGCTTCGTGATCATTAAAGTACACAAAATGCAATTTTTCATACGTTTTTCTATTTTTAACAACTTATTGATAATCGTTATTATTTTATGATTTTTTATCAATTTTTGTCATATTTTAATTTTTACATAATTTATTGATAATCATCTTTAATTTTACAAATTTTAAAATTTTTATCAATTTATTATTATATTAGTATTTTTGCTCAGTCATTTACATACGTACACAACATAACACTGCAATTTTTTAGTGCATAGTATAATTTTAATTATTTATAGTATAATATATCTTTTTCAAGATAATTATATTTTTTTCTTTAATTTTTTTCTGTAATTATATACTAACATTCATTATTTTGTATGTTATTTAATACGACCTGCAAAAGGGAGTCAATTTAATTTTTTAGATACACAGATCCATAAATTAGTCAAGTCGAAATCATGTCAACTTTTTTTGACAACTGATATGACTGATTAGATCTTTTACCATTTAGTCTAAACACTACTATTAAATAGTTAAAAGAAATATATTTTTATGTTTTGGTCAATAATAGACACCACTTTATATTATAAATAAATGGGAGGGTCAGTTATTTCACTTATACCACCAACACACACATGATCCTCTCTCTCTCTACTCCCTCCCTCTCTCTCTCTAAATACAGACGTACATACACACAAGAAAAAAAACAAGCCAGATATCTTTCTATTATTCGTCTCTTCACTTCCATCTCCGGCAGCTGCACACTACCACGGCCGGCAATGGTATCTCCCAAAAAACCACTACCACCTCCAGCTGCTTCGGCACTGAGCCACGGCTCGTCCTTCCCCCCTCCCCCGTTCACCAAAAATAGGCTAGATCTGATAAAAAATTAACACACCATCACTGCCAGCCATCACCGCTCAACTTCGTCCAGCCACCATTAGAAAATCAAATGAACCAAACCATCGGCAACGCCCTCCCTTACTTTGAATTTTTGACAAATCCCCGGCAACAACCCGCCAGATTTGGCTGGTTTTAGTGGCTTTTCTTTTTTTTTTTCCTTTTTTTTGTATATAATTTTGATTGTTGGTTTTACTGGTTAGTTCTAAAGATCTATGTTCATATTTTTTTTGCACGTATTTGGACGATAATTATATTATTGCTTTAGTAGTGGTTATTCATTTTTTATCTTACTATTTTATTTTTGAATTGATTTTATTAATTCCTTTTCAAATGGCGAATCAAGTTTTTATAAAAAATAGTAATTTTTACTGATTTGTTTGGGTTTTGTTTGCTTTACTAGTTTGTTATAATTTTGTTTACTTTATTGGTGTGTCGTCATTTTGTTTACTTTACTAGTTTGTTATAATTTTATTTAACAATCAATTAATTGACATTTTGGGCCTTTGATATTGTTATTGGATTATAAGGTTATTCTCTTTGGTGTGGAGCTTTAATCTTTTGTTTGCATTTAATATAATATTAATTAGTTCACTGTAAATGTTGTTACTGTTGTATTTTTGGTTTGCTACTGATTTGTTTTGTTAGTTTTGAAAATTTAGGTGGCTGCCTTTTTTCTACTGTCTCTAATTTTTCTTTTATATTTAGTGTTAATTAATAATACTGGCCAATGAAATTATCTCTCCGTCTGGATATTTGAGGTCATCCCATTACAAAGGTGGACTTTACATTTTAAAATTTTATTATTTATATCAAAGGCCGATACATGGCCAATGAAATTATCTCCCCATCTGGATACTTGAGGCCATCTCATTACGAAAGACGGATGTTGTTTTTCTTAAATTTATAATTTTATACGAAGTACCGATACTTGGCCAATGAAATTATCTTTTCGTCAGATATTTGAGGCCACTCAAATACAAAAAATGGATCTTTACTCTCCCAGTTATTTATTTTATAACAAAAAATGAAAACATGGCCAATGAAGAAACCCCCGTCAGTTTTCGAGGCCTTCCCAAATAAAAGACGGATATTACATATACAAATACGTAACAAAAAATAAATATTTTTGGGCGATGACGAAATCTTTATAATATTTTAAAACTTTATCTGAGCCCACTAACTAACAAAAAATATATTTTTAAATATGTATATGCACAAATTTTTTTTAATGTTATTTTGATTATTATTTATTTGTTACTGACATTTTTATTACAAGTATTTATACAGGTTATTGAAAATACTTGTCGGGATGGCATTTAAAGAAGACTTTAAATTGAGCGTTTATACTTTTATATTCTTTCACTTGTACAAATGTTAATCATAGTGAAAACTTTATTTTTTGGGGTGTTGGGTGGGATATTCTTTATTTAATCTTCACCATGTGTTTAGGCAAATTTAGGTCGTTAATATTTATATAAAAATATTAGATTGACTTAGATTATTTAATCAAATAATTTATGCTTTTTACACTAAAATATATTACGTAGTCTCTTTAGAATAATTTTTCTTTATTCAATCTTGTCTTTTCTTTACATACATATACTTATATACTTTTGTTTATATATATATTTTACAACAGCATATACATTAATATTATTTTAATACATATTTTATATTTGTATTTCTTTTATTTTTCCCTTTTGTTATTTAGGCAAATGTAGATCGTTAATACCGGTACAAATAAATTTAATTAAGTAAATCCACACGTTTACGTCATTATGCAGTTTTTCCTTTCAAATAATTTTTTTCTTTGCATAATCTCTATCAAATCCGTAGTATTATGTGTAAAAATACGTTTTCTTTTATAGTACATAAAAGACACTTTCTTTTCACATGTCACAAAATACTTTTCTTTTCACATATAATTTATACCTTTATATACATATCTTTTACATGTGCTTCATAACAATATATTTTATTTATATATTTTATACACATATACATTTACATTTATCAAAAGAATTATTTTATACTTAATACACACACTTTTTACATTATACCTCCTCCCTCTTTGATAAATTTAGTCTAGCCGAGTACCACACTTGTGGATCCCGAAGGGTGCCTAATCCCTTCCCTTCGGGATAATTTGAATCCTAACCTATAATCTCAATTGGTTTCTGAAGAATGAAACATCAATCATACGTGCTAATAAATAAACAGGTCTTCTTATTTTCCTAAAAATTAGGTGGTGACTCTGTACAACTTTAATTCTTTTAGAGTTCAATAAGACATGTTTTATTTAACCTTGACGAAAACAGGGCATGACACCTTGCATTCAAGGACAAGATCTGTGGAAGGTTTTCAATGGCAGTGATGTGACAAAACCAAAAGAAAAAGATGCAAATGTCACTTTGGGAAATCAAAAGATAAAAGCAGAAAAGACTAAGTTTGCTTTGAAAACAACTACTGAAAAGGATGTATCAAAGCATATATGATATGCCACCACTCAGAAGTAGGACTGGGATATACTTGATAAGCTATTTTTAAATAAAAATGATATGAGGCTTCAATTCTTAGAGAGTAAATTACTCTCGATAGGACAACACAACAGGAAAATTGCACAATACTCTCATAAGGTGATAATACTATGTTGAGAGACTTCAGAGTTAGATCTACATGCTTTAATTGGTGAGATATGAATGAAGAAAATTATCATCCGTGGTTTAGATACTGATATATAGAAGCTTTATTATTGTTTTACAAAGATGAAAAAATTAGTCATCAGTTGTAGAATCTGAGAATTCACTGGTAGGACAGGAAGCCTTAGCTAAGCAAATGGGTGGAGCTTCACTAAAGAGTCAAGATGAAACAGTCTATGTTAATAAAGGATGTTGGAATCCTAAGAAGCATGGAGAAAGTGGATCTAATAAGAAGAAAGAAAAGTAAAAGGTCATCAAGATAGAGGGAGAACTTGTGGAGGTAGTGGTTAGAACAATCTAGTCATAGCAAAAAATTAAAGGAAAGTGCTACAATTGTGAGAGGCAAGGACATATGGACAAAGATGTTGGTTAAGAAAAAGAGTGTGGAGAGTAATGTTGCTACTTGCAAGTTTTAAGAGGAGTGGGATGTTGAGGCTTTCTTTGTTGTAGAAGATGAGGATCTAGCCTTTACAGCTATAACAATGCAATTAGAAAGTAATGCTTCCATTTCTCCGGTTAAAGAGGAGTGGAACAGTGAGGATTTCCTTGCTATATAATATGAATATCCAACATTTACAACTATAATAAACCTTAAGAAATAATTCTACCATTTTTAAGGTTAAAGAGGAATGAGATGCTGAGGCTTTCTTTGCTGCAGAAGATGAGGGTCTAGACTTTACAATGATAACATCCAATCTGATTGACTATGAAAAGGATTAGTTTGTTGATTCAAGTTGTTCAAATCACAGGATAGGTGACATGAATAAGTTGTAAAATTTATCTGAGTACAAGGAAAATCATGAGGTGGTCATAATCAATGGCACAAAATTATCGATAGCTCATGTCGATAAGGCTATAGTGTCTCCAAAGAATTGTATTGATCAAATGCCACTATAAAATATTTATCATGTTTCAGGAATGAATAAAAACTTTTTTAGTGACAAAAATAGTATCTTTAGGTCATTTTTGGTTTGTTTGGTCCAAGAGATGTAATGTAATATCATCATCTTGAGATTAAAGAAGAGCCAATGATGAAAACACAAGAATTGAATTCTATGTAGGTATTGTCAGAAGAAACCACTTATGTAGACAAGACAAGGAAGAATGAGACTACAGAGTTTGGAACATGTAGTTGAATTACGTTAGTTACTCGAAGCTTAGAATCGTGATGAAAATGTGAATGTAGAAGGATCTTCCTAAATTTTAAGGATGTATGGAATATGTGTAGGATTTTTGTATGGTAAAGTGCATTAGTGGTTGTATGAGTATTTAAAATATAAAGAAAGAGAATTATTAAAATTAATTCACTACGATGTGTTTGGACCTGATAAGTAAGTATCTATTGATGGAATAAAATATATGGTGACCTTCGTTGATGATTTCTCTAGGTATGTATGGATTTATTTCATAAATAAAAATTTGATACATTTTCAAAGTTTAAAGAATTCAAAAAGGTTGCTAAAGTAAAAGTTAGTAAGAATATCCTTTCTTGCAAACTGACAACACTGGGGAATATACCTCATTTGAATTTTTTGACTTCCTTTGGAAGTGTCAAATATGTCATCATTTCACATGTCCAAATAAACCACAACAAAATAGCATAGAGAAAGAAAGAACAGGCACTTGGCAAAAATTTGCCACAACATTTTTTTTGGGGAAAAACTATCTTGAGGCAATTACAGGCTAAAGCTATGAAGACTGCATCTTATGTGATCAATATATTGCCTCAACAAAGGTTATGTTTTATGTCACTTTTTGAAAATTTATGGAATAGGAAACCTTCGAAAAACTATTTTCATGTTTTTGGGTGTGTGCGTAATGTATTTATACCTAATCACTTACTTATTAAGATGAACAAGAAAGTTGTTAGGTAAATAAAAATGTGGCGGTGTAGTGATCCAATAAGGGGGAAGTGTTATACTTCTCGGAATGTGATATTTGGTGAAGCTTTTTCATGGTGGTCTTTAGATAAAGAACTTTTAGCACATTGAAAAGTTTTCAAATATGTGTTGGGCTCACCTCATATCTAGTTGAGTCTAGATAAAGATGAAGTATACCTATTAAAGACAATGTTAAAAAAATATAACTCAAAATCCTTAACAAAATGATTTGTATGAAAGTGAGCTTATTGGATAAAATTCACTACCTTCACTTAGAAGGTCAACAAGGTCCAAAAAGCAAAATCTCAAGTATGGCAATGCTATCATAGTTTAAGAAGCAAATGAAAAAGAAATAGAGACTTTTGATGAAGCATTCCCAAATATAAAGTGGACTAAAGTTATGGAGGAGGAAATTGTTGTTCTAGAAAAAAAAAACTTGGTAGATCATGACAAAGCCACGGAATGTCAAACCTATATCGTGTAAATAGATTTACAAGATAAAGCATCACCCGAATGTATCAATAAAAGGGCAGAAAGCTTGTCTTGTAGCCTTTGTTTTTTTTCAGTAATATGGACTAGATTATAATGAAATGCTTAGTCTAGTGGAAAAACTTACTACTATGCAAATTCTACTTGCACTTGCAGCAAGTAAAAATTTGAACTTATGACAGATGGATGTAAAGAACATCGTTTTGCATGGAGAGTTGGATTGGGATATCTACATGTGTCAATCAATAAATTTTCAAAGTAAAAATAATCCTATGTATGTGTGTAAGCTTTGAAAGGTTCTATATGTATTAAAGCAAGTGCCAAGGGCATGATATGGTAAGATTTCTAAATTTCTTACTCATAGTGGTTGTTTAGTTGCACTGGTAGATTCTAACTTTTTTATGAAAGTTGTTGAAAGAAAATTAGCTATTGTGCTAGTATATGGGGATGATCTAATCCCAGTAGGAGATTGTGAAGAAAAAATTCTTTGAAACAAGAAGAATTTGTCAATTCACTTCCAGATAAAGGAAATCCGACATCTAAACCATTTCCTTTGTTTGGAGGTTGACTGGAATGAAGAAGAATTTTATTTGCATTAGAAAAAATATTCCAAATCTTTGTTAGAGAAGCTTAGGATGTTCAATTGCAAACAAATATCAACACCTTTAGATCCAAATGCCAAGATCTATGCTCATGAAGGGAAAAACTTAGAATATGCAAGAATGTATAGGTAGTTGGCGGGTAGTATGATCTACTTAACTAGGAAAAATGAATTAAGAGTGACAAAAAAGTTTTAAAATTAGGTGTAGATGACTCAAGTGTTAACTATTGAGTCCGTGTGACAATTATTAAATGATGGATTAAAAAAGTTTGACCCATATGTGATAATCACACTCAAGTTTTTTATTTTGTACATTATCCCAATATAAAATTCTAATAACAAAAAATAGAGGGGAAAATATGTGGGACACGGTTGTTGCTCATGTTTTCTATCTCTTTGCTTGAATTTTTGTTGTTCATTGTTGTTGATGCTTTTTTTTTTATTTTTCTTCTTTTTTATTATCATGTTTTCTTGTTTATCATCATCATCATCATCATCATCATCTACTACTTCATTTGTCATACCATTTTTGTTGTTGTTTCCACTACTACTGCTAGTGGATCAAATTTTAGGTCAAATTTTGTTTGTATATCATTAGACATTACTTCATAGGTGATTTTGGTAATATTATAATTTTTAGTTCAATTTCTCATCTGGTTATATCTGATACTGTTATTTTTTCAATAATATTGCTTATCCAATAGCTGTTGTACTTATTTACAATAGTTGTTAGATAGTTTTCATTACCTTTTAATTAGTTCCAATAGGTAAGTCATCTGTTGTAACAAATGACCTACCTTTTGGACTAAGCTACTGCTTATGTAACATGACTCAAACAAATAAGTCATTTGTTGTAATAGGTGACTTATCTGTTCGATTTAAATTTGGATAGAACTTGAAGCTGATCTATTGGATTTATGTTACAGCACAAGGATAGAACTTGAAGTTGAATTCCAACAAACGAGTCATCTATTACAACAAATATAAATTTGTTGCAATATGAATTACCTGTTGGATTTATGTTACACCACTGGGATAGAAACTAAAGATCATTCCAACAAATAAGACATATGTTGTAACAAATGATGCAACAGATGACTCATCTTATGCAACAGATGTCTTATCTGTTGGAATTCATGTTACAACATTGGGACAAAATCTGAAGTTGAATCCAACAGGTGAGACATTTGTTGCAATAGATGACTTATCTATTGGGACATTAATAATGATAGTGCATCTAATTCATTTGTTGTACATACAATACTATCATTATTAATTTTACTATAATATCATTATTATATTTTTAATAATTTTTTTGGTACCATTAATGGAGAAAAAAATAACAATTGGGTTGATTGTCATGGTGAATGGATCGAGAAGAATAATTGATTTATTTGGCATTGGAAGAATGGTAAAATGTTTGAGACGATAGCGATGAGAATCCAAAGAGATATTTTGTATGATGATTTTGTGAACTTAATCATCAGTCATTGTGGAATAAATTTTCAATCTAAGGATCTTGGCATCAGTTACATGCATAAATTTTTTGGAAATCAGAGGTTCCTACCTTTTAAGAGAAGTGTCACACCCTTTTTGTTACTAAAAAGGATTTATTTTATGTTTGAAAAGGGTTTTATTTATTAAAGTGACTAAAAATGTAAATTTTTTCAAAAAGAATTTTTAATAATACATTCAGAATCACCACTTAGAATAAGTTAAATGTGTCAAGTCACCTTTGAAAATCATTTTTCATAGTGATGTTTGACCCTTTTAACTGATTCATGAACAGAGATTTAGATTAAGAAATTTTATTAATCGAGGGAAAGGTGTTACCTGTCGGTCTAGTGGTTCAACCATGGTCTCTTCAACAAGTCATATCGGCAAATATGACACTCTAAAATGAATAAACTAACAAAACATATAAATAAAAAAAACAAACGACCAAACAATCATAATTCCAAAAAATAGCGTTCAGTCCAATTAATACAACACAAAATAAAAGAAGTGTTGAAATAAAAACCTAAACTAGTCTAACTACCCTAAGCTATGCTTTAACCGATGTCTCGGTTCTTGATCACTAACGGTCTTTTGAGTGGAGAATTTTGTAGGGCATTACCCAATAAATATATATATATGTGACCTTGGGGTATTCACCGATGGATAAATATATTTGATAAAAATGTGATATAAATAGAAAAATCATTCAAAACAAGCTTTCACACATTCGATAATATAGATTTCTACGGTACGCCTACCCAAAAACCTAAGATTTGCCTATCAACTCTCGATCTAAACATGATTCTATCGAGATTAATCAAATTAGATGCCTATTCCAAATTAAAAAACCATCAATGAATAAAAATAACCAATATTCACTTTTATCAATGTTCAACTCCCACACCAATTTCACTCCCAACCATATAATTAATCATATTCAATATGGAATTAAACAAGCCACGATAATCAAAATTTCTCAAATGCACTTAAAACAAACCACCAAATCGCACAATTAATCACATTGATATAACATAAAAAACAATAGAGCTGAGAATTGGACCTCGATAAATCAGATCTGATATTTTCTTTGAGGAATGTAAGTTAACCAAAACCCAATTGAAATCCTCAAACAGAAATCCTTAACAATGAATCCCATATCAACAATTTCAACTCAAACTCTATTTTGCTTAATCTAGGTTGTATATTAGTAGGGTTTTGGTGATGGAGTGGATAGATTGGGGTATTTTGGAGATGGATCGCTTCACCAGAGATCCAATAGACCCTGACAGTTGACAAAATAATGTTTTTTAGTGAGATGTTGCCAAAAAAAAATCAGAAATAGAGGTTTCTTTTTGGAGATTTTGGGTCTATGGTGATGATTTTCGATGGTAGGGGTGGATTTGGGTTAGTTATTGGAGGGATGGAGCATACGACATATTCTTTCAGTAGGTTTCTAATGAGAACTTGCCAAAAATAGTTAGCCTTCATCTGTTTATCATCCCACTCTCGCATCTTCACTGACTCTCTCCTCTCTATCATTTTTTCCTATCTCTCTCCCTTCACTCTCTATTTTTTTTATTTCTTTCAATTCCCAGTCATTAGTTTTTGTGAGTACGTATATATGTGTGTTGTGTGAGCATATGGTTTTTCTCTGTGTAGAGTGTGTGCATCTGTGAAGTGTATGTATATTTTGGATGTTGCTGGGTGTATTGTATATGTGTGGGAAAAAACCCCAAAATATGATATGAGTGGGTGTGTGTATTTCTTATTATGTGGAGTATGAGGTATGGGGAAAATGTGAAGGGTATTAGGGGCACGTGGGATGGGGATGGTAAGGTGGGTAACTTGTTAGGAATTAGTTATTATTTATAAGGGTAAAAGAAAGGTGTGGTGGAGTTGTTATTATTTTCTTTTTTCTTCTGGGGTAATTATCAAATAAGGTGGGGTTCATGGTAACGTCAGGTAAATGGGTAAATTTGACTTTTGGGATGATAAAATTTATGTGTCTACATCATGCCCCTCTTTGGCTATAAACACAAAGTGTTTTCAGAAAAAGAATTAGACAACGAGACATAATTTGACCCGACCATTTTTCAAAAGGAATAAACATAAGGATAGAGTGCAACCGAGTCTTGATTTTTTTTTGGCATCCTACCTATCCCAGATTATGTGGGAATCAGGCCACATGTAGTTTTTAGGGTTGAAAAGAACAAAGGCTATACCAAGTTGAAGAGTCGAGTGAGGTCCTGTCGAGGTTCTGGTCCGCGACTCTGTTATTATATGAAAAATAAAAATTACAAGTTAACAAGATACATGAAATTACCAACTTCTCCTGATTTTTGACTTATGTCTTCATTGCTCTCAAAACTAATAAAATAGTTGATTTTCTTTGGGTTGAACTTGAAAATAGATTCTTTCTCGGTACAAACTTTGGTATTAGAGATGAACTAAAAAATTTACCATGTTCTGCAGGTGATACTTCTAAATTTGAACTTCATAAAATCTTCACCCTATTTTTTAGGCGAGCTCCTGATTTGTAATTTCTTCATCCTGTTTTTCAAGATCCTGACTTATAACTTCTTCACACTATTCTCCAGGTTAGCTCCTAACTTACTATATCTTCACCCTATTTTCCAGGTGGGCTCTTGATTTGTAATCTCTTCACCCTGATCTCTAGGTGGACTCCTGACTTGATATTTCTTCACCTTCTTCTCCAGGCGAGCTCCTGACTTGCAATTTATCCACCATGTTCTCCAGGAAGCCTCCTGACTTGCTATTTCTTCACTCTGTTCTCCAAGCGGGCTCCTGAATTTTAATTTCTCGACCCTATTCTCCAGGCGGGCTTCCGACATATAATTTTTCACCCTTTTCTCCAAGCGGGCTCCTGACTTGATATTTATCCACCCTATTCTCCAGGCGGGCTCCTATCTCTTTCTTAAATTTCTTTACCCTATTTTTCAGGTGGGCTCCACACTTCCTATTTGTTCGTCCTATTTTTTAGGCGGGCTTTTGACTTGCTACTTTTTTACCCTGTTAACCAGGTGGGCTCTTGAAATCAAAGTTAAAACTAGAACAAAAATTATCCCAAACAAAGATTATGATAAAGAAAGATTTTGTTTTTGAAAAATAAAGTTTTATTTTCCAAAAGGGTCCTGAGTAGAAAGTAAAGTCCCATTATCCAGGAGGGTCCTGAATATAAAGTGAAGTCCCATATTTTAGGAGGGTCTTGAACTGAAAATAAATTATCATTTTCCAAGAGGATCCTGAACAGAAAGTAAAGTCCCATTTTCCAGGATAGTCTTGAACAGGAAGTGAAGTCCCATTTTTCAGAAAGGTCTTGAATGGTATGACAACTCATGGATATGCTTCTCCGAATTTAGATGAACTTACTGAACAAATGTTTTCCCTTCAAGGAGGGTCCTGAACGGTATGACAACTCATGGATATGCTTTTCCGAATGTAGATAAACTTACTGAACAAATTTTTTCCCCTATTTTAACAAAGGAATATTTGCTAGTTAAAAATTTGGTGGTGGTTTGCAACACTTAGCTTTTCAGGCACTTGCTCCAGCACCCGTTCTCTTTTATCTTTGTTTTAGATCGCTGGTATTTTCCCCTATCTTGTCACATCATTAATTCAAACTTAAATTAAAGGGAGTGACCTTACTTTAAACACCGAATTTTAATTTTACCATGTCTTTGAGATACACTTTTTGAGCCCTGAACTTTCATGAATCCTGAAACCTATTTGTTGATAGACTTTCTTCATGCCTAGTTTGGAATTATGATCATGTTTCTTCCATATGGTGGTCCTTGGATTTTCTTTACACAATTGAGGAATTTGTTAGCATGTTTTGAAAACCTTTCTCACTCATTTTGACACATATTTAACACAAAGATTTGAAGAGATGATGATGAAATTCTTATTTGGATAAATGACATATGAAAAAAAATATATAAATATGTAAAAGAAAGAAAAATACCATGAATGACTATTTCAATAAATGGAGAGAATAAAAATTTATTTAAATACTACAATCAACTCCACTGATTATGACATGCATTTTGTATTAAGCTGCCTGATCTTTCCATCCAAACTTTCATCAGTTGTTGCTGAGTTGATGACCCTGAAACTGAGTTGCTTATTTAAATCCATTGTACTCGTATACCTCATTTGACTAGTGACTCCCTAAAGTGTTTTCTCTAACAAATCTCTCTCATTTTTTATTTCTTTCAACTCACCATTGCCTTACGATTCCCCTGAGGTTTTTTCACCAATAAGACTCTTATTTTTATTTCTCTCGATTCACCATCACTTTATGACGCCCGTGAGGATTTTAACTAATAAGACCCTCTCATTTTCATTTCACTCAGCTTACCATTACGTTACAGTGCATGTGAGGGTTTTCACTAATAAAACTTTTTCATTTCATTTTTCTCATATTTTTCCATGATGATGCGGAAAAGTAGTGCCCAAAATATACTGTCATATATCCATCATATGTTTAGCCTTAACCATCTAAAATATTAATTTGAAGGTATTTCTTTGGTTGTAACATGGCTTTTGTATAGGGTTAGAACGAAAGAATGGCATGAGGCTCAAACGACACTTGGATTTGGGTGGAACTTACAACTTTTGAAATCGACTCAAATACCGAAGATTGAATCTTGCCCCAATTTATTTTAAATGGGTAATTCTAATTTATTTATTTGGGTAGACCTAACCCAGAGTAAGGATGCTTTATCTCACCCCAGAAAGAGAAGAATCAGGTCAAACGTAGTTTTGACAACTTTTTCTTTGTTTTGGTTTGATGTTCTTTTTTTTCTTTTTTTGTAAATTGAATGACTTTTTTTTACTCTTTTAGCCTTTTTTTTCTTAACACTTTTATCTTTTATGACTCTATTTTTGATTCCAAAAGAGGGATACAAAAGAAAATAAGACGAAAACTCAAAAGGGTAAATAAAGGATGACAGTATTAGGATAGTGGAATAAAATGCCTTCATCATATCAACCTTTTAAAATTCAAGTACTACACATGCAACAGAATTAATGAAGGATAAAGATCATAAATATTTTAACTACAACAGCATTGATAGCCATTTCTACTATTTTGCCTTATGCATCTGTCAAATATAAAGCTCCATTGTGCAACACTTTATTCATGATGAAGAGTCCTCACCAATTTGGAGAAAACTTACCTTTAGCTTTAATCTGATGAGGGAGAATGCACTTCAATACTAATTAACCAACTTCAAAACATATGGGACGTACCTTTATGTTATATTCTTGGGCCATTCTATTTTGATACCGTTGGCCTTGACATACTGACGTCAGCTTTTTTTCATCAATCAAACTCAACTGCTCCTATCGGGTTTTGACCCACTGATCATCAATAATCTCTACTTCTACAATAAATCGAAGAGATGGAATTTTTACTTTTGCGAGTATGACTGCTTCTGTCCCGTACAACAATAAATATAGATTTGCCCCAGTTGAAGTACAAACAACTGTACAATATCCTAACAATGCAAAAGGCAACTTTTCATGCCACTATCCAGACCCTTGTATTATTTTTTGCAGTATCTTCTTGATATTCTTGTTGGCAGTTTCTACGACGCCATTTTTCTTCGAATGATATGGAGTGAATTTCAGTGTCCAATCTTAAACTGTTGACACACCTTTTGCATCAAATGACTATTAAGATTGGCAGCATTATCTGTAATGATCACCTTTAGAATGCCAAATCTACAAATGATGTTAGAATGAACAAAATCTACTACCGTTTTCTATCTTATGACTTGAAAGTTTCTGCTTCTACCCACTTTGTAAAAAATAAATGGACATCAAAATGAATGTATTCCTGTTTGATGCTTTTGTTTCAATCGATCCAATCACATCCATCCCCCAAGCTACAAAAGGACATGAGAAGACATTGTGTGTAACTCAGCATGGGGAGAATATTTCAAATTACCATGTACCTAACATTGATGACATTTCCGAACAAAACATATAGAATACCTTTCCATAGTAAGACAAGAATAACCCATGTAAAGTATCTTCTTAGAAAATACATAACCATTCATATGCGGCCTATATAGTCTAGAATGTATTTTAACCATAATTGTTGAAGCTTCTTTAGCATCTACACATCTCAAGAGTCCCAAATCTGGAGTTTTCTTGTACAAAATTCCTCCACCTAAGAAAAATTCACTAGCCAAAAGCCTAATAGTCCTTTTTCGATCATCGGTGGCATATGTTGGATATTTCTCTGACTGAATATATCACTTGATGTCAAAGAACCAAGGCTCGCCATTGAGTTCCTCTTCAATTGTATTACAATAAGCGTGTTGATCATGCTCTGTATATGCACTGGATCAATGTAAGCCTTGTCAGGATGTTAAAGAATCAAAGACAAAGTGGCTAAAGCATTAACAATCTCATTGTAAATTCTTGGAATATGCTTAAGCTTTACTAATATGAACCATCGACATAGATCTTGCAAGCATTATCGATATAGTATGAGCTTTAAATCACGCATATCCCAATCGCCTTGAATTTGGTAGATCAACAAGTCTGAATCACCAACACTAATAATTCCTTAACTCTACTATCAATAGCTAATCTCAGCCCTAAAATGCAAGCTTCATATTCTGCGATGTTTTTTGGTACAATAAAATCAAAGTTGTGCCATTATCGAGAAAAGTTATCCTGTATAGATAAGAGGTGCACCTATCCTCACTTCTTTTATGTTCATAGCTCCATCAAAGAACAACTTCCAACTTGGATCAGCATCTATAGTGACTTCATCAATACACAACACTTATTCATCGGGAAAGTATGTTTTCAAAGGTGCATACTCTTCCTCAATGGGGTTCTTAGTAAGGTGATCTGCTAAAGCTTAAATTTTCATAGTAGTTCGAGTCACATATATAATGTTGAACTTAGTAAGTAATATTTTACACTTTGCAAGTTGGCCTATTGGAATAGGGTTTTAAATGATATAACTCAAAGGATCGATGTAGTATATGAGGTTAGTAGTGCAGAAGGAAAGATAATTCTTCAAATTCTGTGTTGCCTAAGTTGGGGAACAACACATCCTTTTAAGAAGAATGTAGTTCGCTCCATATGTTGTGAACATCTTACTAAGACAATAGATATCTTGCTCCTTTTTTCCTATGACATCATGCTAACCCAATACCCAACTGAAGGAATTGTCCATAACTTATAAGTATAAAATCAAAGGCCTATTAGGCTCAAGTGTCACTAACACAAGTGGATTTGATAGATACTTTTTAATTTTGTTGAACGTCTCCTTACATTCCTCAGTCCATTGAACTGCAACATTCTTGTTCAATAATTTGAAAATGGGTTCTCAAGTGGTTGTGAGTTAAGCAAATAAACTACTAATATAGTTCAATCTTCTAAGAAAACTCATCACTAATGTTCTAATCTTAGGTGGCGGCAAATCCTGAATAGCTTTGATCTTTGAAGGATCCAATTCAATACCTCAACGACTAACTACAAACCTCAATAGCTTTCCAGAAGGGACTTTAAATATACATTTTGCTGAATTGAGTTTGAATTCAAAGCCTCTCTAAGAACTTTTGTAGATCTTTAACATGGTCAACTGATTCTTTGACTTAATAATCACTTCATCTACATACTTCAATTTTCATATGCATCATATCATGAAACATAATGGTCATTTCCCTCATGTATGTTGCTCCAACATTTTTCAAATTGAACAACATCTCTCGGTAGCAATAAGTTCCCCATGGTGTGATAAAAGATGCCTTTTAATCATGATCCATAATGATTTAGCGGTACCTGGTATAACAATTCACAAAAGATGCAACCTCGTGTTTGACTCAATTATCTAACAAATTGTGGATGTTAGGTAGTGGAAAGTCATACTTTGAGGTTTCTTTGTTCAAATCACAATTCAAAACATACCGAAATCTTTCCATCTTTCCTTGGGGTAGGAACAACATTGGACAACCAAGTAAGATAACGAGCCACTTAGATGACTTTGGTTTCAAGCTATTTTATGATTTCCTCTTTAATGCTTGAATCATTCCCTCTTTTCATTTTGTAAAAGCATGTATATTTATTTTAGTTTCCTTAACATCTCCTTGATGTCCAATATTAATTGGCTTAGTTTCATTCAAATTAGGATTTGGCTTGTTTTCAAATTGTTTCAAATCCTTGCTTATTT
Source organism: Capsicum annuum (assembly GCF_002878395.1). Taxonomy (NCBI): domain Eukaryota; kingdom Viridiplantae; phylum Streptophyta; class Magnoliopsida; order Solanales; family Solanaceae; genus Capsicum; species Capsicum annuum. Next base: position 204,660,140 of record NC_061122.1, on the reverse strand, counting down.
CTTCAAGCCTCTTCTTTATCTTATTCCACCTCTTGCTTTATTATATCTTAATTAGATTGGATTTTAAGATTAGGATAAAAATTTTTCATGCATGTTATATCACTAGAATCAGCATAAAAGAACTATATACAGAAAATACAAATAAAAGATATTAGACATAAAAACAAAATGGACATTGCATTTCATTAAAAGTAAAGATAAGAGGGCTTAGACATAAACAAAAGTAGAAACATAAATAAGATAGATCCCAGATTACAACCCTGAAATAACTCGGATAAATTGAATAAAACAAAATAAACTACCAAAACCTCACCTAATGCGGAGAGGAGTGACTTCCCAATTGTTGAGCTAGACATTAGGACTTATGAATTCCACCTCTGCCTTACTGGTACCTTCTCCTATCTCAACCATATCAGCTTCAACAAATAGGTTCTATAAATCATCAACTAACTCATCTTCCACATCCCCTATGGTCTTGATAACACCACTTTTGACAAAAGACTTGTTAAGTAGTGGCAGTGGGCGGGGAAGTGACTATGTTTCCTTTTTTTATTTCTTAGCTTTTTTTCAATCTTCAGTTGTTTTGAATCCCAAATAAAAAGTATCAGGTCTCTCGCAAGGGCATACTGGATAAACTATGCCATACTAAGACACTCCTAAACCCTATCTTGGCTCAAACCATATTTTAGCATTTCATTGACCATAGTGACAAAGGTATGAGATAACTGTGGTCCTGGCATAACATGTCCTTCAATGATATGATCCACAATAACTACATTGAAAGATCAATAAACCAATGTCTCCTCTGTATTATTTTCTTTGATTAAGGGCACTAAAGACTCTTTATAGATGGACGAATCCCCTTCACCATGAACGATCAGTTCCTGTTTGTCAAGTTCAAACTTGATCATCTGATGTAATGTAGATGTTACTGCCCCTGGCTTAAGAACCTATAGTGTTCCTAATAACAAATTGTAGGAGGCATTGATATTCCACACTTGAAATTCTATGTCAAATTCAATAGGCCGTATAGTCAACATTAGCTCTATCTCACTAATGGAATCCTTTTTGCTCCTTCAAAAGCTCTGACACATACATTGTTGGGTAAGATCCTTTCGATACTGATGTTCAACTTTTGCAATGTAGATAGAGGATAAATATTAGCACCAAAACCCCCATTTAATCATTACATGAGTGACATAAAAATACTCGTACTTCACCGTAATGTAAAGGTCCTGATTATTCCCTATCAATTTTATGAAAAATTTCTCATCAAAAAAGCTGATCTTGTTTATCTTAAAGATTTTTCCAATAATTTTCTCAAACTAATTCACAATAACTTCCCTAGGAACATAAGTTTTATTCAACTTCTTTAGTATAGCATTACGATGTTCATGATATTGCAACATCAAAGCTAGAAGGAAGATTGAGCCAGAGTTTTCCTCAATTGATATACAATTTATTTTTCTAGAAATTTTATCATTTTTAAGAACTCTTTGGCTTCTTCCTCAGTGACAGACCTTTTAAGAGACGATTAGCCATTCATCATTGGTTTAGTCTTCCTCAATCCTTATAGAACAAAAACCATCCGAAATTAGTCAAACCCCCTAATTCATTTACTTTATCCATAATTTCCTTCCCCTGATAAGTCATCACGGTTTGCTTATAATTCTAAGGGACCTCTTTGGTATCGACCAACAGGAATTGTGTCACCAGATTAATGATAATAGGAGCCGTAAGTAACCCTTCACAGTCAAAATAGGCTTATTTAGAGCTTCTACTATCATTAACTTGGTTTTCCCTAACCTAGACCATAAGTTTCTCCAACTTCTTTTATAGTGAGCACAGGTTTCATCTTATTTACTTGAATTTTATCTTCTACCATCTTTTTTTGGCTCAATGAAATTGCTTTCATTGAATCCGCAACATTTACCAATTTCTCCTCATTATTTGGGATCCTAAGGATAGGATTGTAAGATACCATAGCCTTTTTTCCATCATATATCAATTCCATCATGGACCAATAATGGGGTTGTATTGACGTTTAGAACCTATGAGGCTTGCAATATTTGATTCATCTTGATTAGATCCTAAATTTCTCTCCTTAAACACCAATATTTTTCTGTATCATGCCCTGATGTATCAGAATAATATACATATCTCAGAGAATAATCAAGATTTTTGGATGGTGGATTTGAGATCTTTTCTTTAATTGGTCTTAGGACATTCAATGCTCTCAGTCTCTGAAACAAACTAGTGTATGAATCCTCTATAGGTGTGATATTATTTATAACAACATTTTATTTCTTATGCTTGAGCCTGGGTCAAAAGCCAGATTTAGAAGGATTTTGTAAGTTTATGGAGCCGGAGGACGATTTTGAGGAGTTGGTGCATGCCATTGTGGGTAACAAGGGGGTTGAACATATGGATGTGTGCTGTATACTAGATATGAAAGTGGGGAATGGAGTACAATGGGTTTTGTGGAGGATTGTAATGTTAGGGCTGATTATATAGAGCTTGGGTATAGACTTGGGCTTGAGACTGAGGGTAATGGCAAGGTGGTATTTTTTGATATATGCGTAGTCCAGCTACAATAGCAGCTACATCTTCTTTTCTTCTTCTTTCCTACAAAGGTTCCTGAACAACTTTGAATTGCTTGGGTAGTAGACCTTAATGCAGCAAAGCTCATAAATTGCCAAGTCTTAATACCATCTTTTATCATTTCTCCCAATTTTATAGCATCACCAAATATTTTACCCATTTTCGGAAGCAAGTGTTTAAAATAGGTTTCATCTTGTGCCTGATATAAGACTTCTACCAGTTTACTCTCTTTCATCGGTGGTTTTACCCTAACAGCCTATTTATGCCAACTTATCATATACTCCCTAAACCTTTTAGTACTTTTCTTCTTTATATTAGTTAGGGATTTCTAATCAGGAATCAAATCTACATTGTATTAGAATTACTACTCAAATTTAATAACCAGATCATCCAAAATGTTCCACTTATCAATGTCCTGATTAACAAACCATTCATAAGCCACACTTGAAGAACTCTTACTGAAATAAGCAATGAGTAATTCTTCCTTCCTCCAGTGCTCATTAGTTTATTACAATAACGCCTCCAATATGCCACCGGATCACCGTGCCCATCATGTTTCTCAAACTTTGGTATTTTGAAACCAAGAGAGAGATTAACACCTAGAAATATGCAAAGATATTTATACGAGACACTTTTATAAACCCCAATCCCCTATAAGTTTCTCATGGCTTGTTCTAAATTCCTGAATTTTCATACCATGCCTTTTTATTCTTCTATCACGATAAGCTTCTCTCTATTGAACGAAAATGCAAGTGGCTTATTGTAACCATACATATTATTCATATTAAAGTAGGCTATGAAGTATAATATTAATCATCAAGAATCTTAAACATTGGTTCTCTAGTAGATTAAGGGAGCACGACTGTTGGATGAGCAGCAAAAGTAAGAGATTTGAGAGGTAGTGGAACTATGAACACAGGGGTAGTAGGCGGTGCTAGACTGACGATAGGCCTCTGTTGAGGGACTGCAAATGGCACATTAGAAGTTCTGGGATAATATTGATCTAGGGTAAGTCCTGGTGTATGCTATGGTGTATCAATAGAAATAGAGAATTGTGCATAAGAAAGCGGTGAGTAGTTAGAAGTATTCCCAAGATCATCAGTAGGGAATGAAGGGGAGGCATTCCACTAGCCCATGCTAGGTGCATTTTAGTCAATTGTTGTTTGAGTATTAATATTTATTCATTGGGTTTTGAACCCCCTTCCCTAAAAGTTTAATTTGGGCCAATGAGCGGTATTTCTACCTCTTTGCAATCCATGATAGGTTTGGCTTTAGACCTGGTGAAATAAGGATGGCTAGCCAGAGTGCCATAAACCAATAACTTTTATTTGAAAGAACATTCTCATCAAAGATAAAACCCATTCGGAATAGGTCACACAACAAGTATGGAAATCACATTGTATGCCATGCACCAAGCTTCATTTGACTTTCTATAAGGCCTTGAAGGTAGCACGGTCATTTTGACATCATCCCAATCTTTTTGTACACTTACTACTATTAGCCTCCTATGTTTACGTTTTAATAATGATAAACTAATGAGTGGATCTTTGTAGGATATTGGAATACTGATAATAATAGATGAAGCCAACTCCAATAATAGAAGGATATCAAATCATGATTTACGACATTCAAGCAAATCAATCAAAACAAAGAGCAAAAAAAAAAAGGAATATCTCCGTCCTGGAATTACGGAAGGTTAGATCAATCATGACAAAACAAAAAGAAAGAAAGATTGAGAACCAACTTGGAAAAGCATCAATATGGATATATCTAATATGGATATACCTTATGGAAAAATCCTCAATCAAGGAATCAATTCAAATCCTTGATTGAGAAGAAATCTCTTGGGTTTCCTTATGAAGAGTAGCAGCTAAAGACTATAAAAGAAGAAGACTAAGAATGGAAAATGTTACGCAACGTCAATAAGAATCTCAAGGTGTCTTAATATTAGTCTCACAAAGCTTTATAATTCTTAGTTTACGATTGTTATATAAAGAGTAGGATCGAGTCAACTTTGTAACAAAAATGAAGTTGTGTCACAACATCTGAAGAACAAAATAAGTCTTCAGAACTTGTTTCTAATTATTGTACTCAAGCTCGACATTGAAGGACTTAAAGAAACTTTAAAACCCAAGGGTACTGAAAGTAGGTACCACATTCATATTCAAACCAGGATAAATCTATGTGTCCTTACTTTAAATTTGATTATTTATCTGTTTGATTATATCATACCTAATCTATTTTGTGAAATGTACTGATCTGCAGGAGAGTTGACTGTGAAGAGTCAATAGTCCACTCACAAAAAAATTTTCAATTCATGCCTTATTAAATATCAATTGGTATTAGAGAAGGTCTCACCAATAGTGTTTCTTAACCGCGGGTGTCATGTCCTGAGGCTACCCCATTGTCACGACAATGGTGATTACGACCACCAGAACAATAACTTAACCATGAACTGGTACCTGTTGTGAGCACTGAGTAACACTATAGTATAAAACATGAGCGAAAGATAAACTGATAAGGTAATACCAATTTGGATATTGAAAATATGATCTGATCACAAGTTTGAGACATCTGATAAAATACTAGAAAACGAATTGTCTATCTGGAACAACTATTAAAACTAAAATAACTGACTAACTGTCTAACTGTTTTTTTAAAAGCCTTTAAACATTATGAGGAGTTGATGGGACAGACACCCAACTAACTCCAATTGACTGAACATGAGAAGGCATTAAAGTAACTAAAATAAGAAAATCATGCCCTTGATGGATGAAGACTCACCACAACTACAGCTGAGTAACACTGAGCTGTCTAAGAGTAGTCGGGAAACTATGCATCCGAACCTATGTTATAAGATAACATAACACAAAGAAAAATATACGGTCAGTACTTTGAATGTACTGGTATATGAGATAAGGACTAGATGAAATATATAAGGTGTCTGAGCATAAATGCATGAACATATATAATCTGAGAATGCAAGATCAAGCATAAGCATATTTCTAAGATAATCCGTAATCTGATAGATTGAAATCTTTATAATGTAAAAAGTAAAAATCTGTATGCTTTGGTCAAGCAAACCTGAGCTGAGACATACTGAATACTTATTAACTGGTATCTATTTATTGATTAATTAATAGTTGTATACTAATTGACTGATATCTGAATACTGATCATGTAATACTAAATTGTACTTAGTCTAAATAATTGGACTAAAATCGTGGGAGGTATTATGTAACCGACATTTCCCAGACTGAGCTAATCGGGTCCAACCTATAACCCAGTTGGAAGGGTGTCAGTACCGTACCATTGGTACTAACACTGGTTGTGTGGATCAACTTATCTGGTGTCTCGATGGACTAAGGAGTCACGCTCTACTGGCAGGTGCTCTCATGAGATATGTGTCAACCCTCAACTGGAAGGTAGACACAGGGATGACTACTAAGGGAAGGTAGACACATGATATCAAACCTACGTTGGCTATGTAGTTCTGTAACTCAGGGATTACTACTAAGGGTCACACCCTCCACTGGAAGGTGAGACCCAATCCCTGAGTTCATTCGGTGCTAAATTCTACTCCCAATGGAACTAACACTGTTACTGAACTGAACTGAATTCACTGAACATAACAACTGACATTGCTCATCATGATTATAACATCTGAGTAAATGGTTATATTTATGGTTTAACTGAAATCATAACTTAAAAGATCTAAAGTCATCTAAAACACGTGGGTATCATGGTTCAAAACCCAACAGCATAGACATTTCATCAAACATGTGAGAATCATGAACTTGAACATGGGAATGTCTTAAGCATGAGGAAACAATATGATTTCAGGGCTAAATTCATAATTTGGGGATTTATCCTGAAATCAATTGATTATGACATAGGGATTACAACACTCAAAACATGATATGACTTATTCTACTTGAAAACACTTGTAAACATAACTTGTAATTGAATTAACAAGAGATTCATGGATTTATTTCATCTTGAAACAAGTATAAACTCATAAATTAAACCAAAAGAGAGTTTTTGGGCTCCATGAGTGAAAGGGACCCATGGATGAACATCCCACATACCTTAAGCTTCTTAACTTAGGAAAGAAACCCCATTCTTATTGCTTTCTTGAAGGTTCTTGAACTTGGGGATCTTGAATTCTTGATTACTTGGGGAAAAGGAATTGAATTCATTCTTGAGGAAGAAGGAGGATTTTATTGAAAGTATTTTTGAGAAGAAGGTCAAATAGTGCCCTAAATGATGCCCCAAGTCGTGTTATGGATGATTTAGGTTGGGGGGAAAAGACTCAACTTTCCCTCAATCATTTAAATCAAGAATTGGATGCAATATCCTCACACCGATGTGGTTTTATCGCAATCGAAGGATTCCCTCACCACGACGCGGTCGGCATGAAGTTGGGAATAATGCCATGATGTGGGCTTATCGCTAAGATAGACTGTTTCCATGATCCAAACATGCCCCAAACCATGTTCGAAAAATTCAAAAGTCCTATGGGGCATACTTTTTATATCCTGAACATGAATTAACTCAAAAACAATATCTCAGGGTCAGGAAAACCAAAATAAAAATTCTCGAAGTTTATGGGTCTTGAAAATAACTAAGTCCCTAATACTTAGTGAAAATTTTAAGTCTTAAGCCCCTTATGAATGCAACTAGGAGATGAATCGAGCTAAGAATATTACGGGGTATTACAATATCTTTCCCTTGGAAACATTCATCCTTAAATTAGGCTGGTTAGACTGAGAGTACAGTACTAAGGCATCTGAGATCATATACTGAACATGAATGACTTGGAATAGATACATAAATTGAACAGATTTTGTGAATGCATGTAATGACATGGGAATGGTTACATAGCTGAAATAGAGAAAGAAAAAGAGTCAATCTAAGGAAGAATCATTGCCTCAAGCTGAATCTGAGTTTGCGAAGAAAAGATGAGGGTAATTGGTTTATATATCTACTTTTTCTTCCCAAATAGCACCCTCAACAGATTGATTCTGCCAAAGGACTTAACCAAGGGAACTTCTTTATTCCTTAGTCTACAAATCTGACGATCAAGGATCTTAACTAGTACTTCCTCATAGGAAAGGCTAACCTTAACCTCCATATCTTCTAAAGGAACACCTATAGTTGAATCACCAATACACTTCTTTAACAGAGAAACATGGAACACTAAACCTACCCTGACAACGAAGCACACTATCTCCCCCTTAAGAGAAAACCTCTACTTTCTAATCTCTAACGGCCTCCTTAAACTTAACCAAACTAGGTCCCTATCTTGCTTTTCTTTCACTTCGGCACCCAATGAAGACTCTGAACTATTCTGAACCCATATACTACCTTTAGCTGAATCAACCAATTGAACACTTAATCTAGCAATCTAATGAACCTCCTGAACTAACTTTTTTATCCTTTTCAACATGAGCAAAAATACCTATAGAAAACCTGCTAAGGGTGTATGCCACTACATTGGCCTTTCCCGAATAATACAACACACTTATATCATAATATTTTAATGACTTAAGCCGTCTTCTCTAACGTAGATTCAGATCTTTCTACATGAACACATACTATAAACTCTTATGGTCAGTGAACACATCAACATGAACCCCATAAAGATAGTGCCTCCAAATTTTTAAGGCAAAAATAACTGTTGTCAACTCAAGATCATGGGCAGGATAATTCTTTTCATGGAGTTTAAGATATCTAGAGGCGTAGGCTATGACCTTTCCTCTTTGCATTTAAAAACAACCAAGAAAAAATGTAGAAACATCACAGTAAACTACAAATCCATCAGAACCATCTAGCAAAGTCAAGACTAGGGATAAATTGAGTCGAGTCTTCAACTCCTGAAAACTCTTCTCATAAGAATCTGACAACTAAAATTGACTTTTTTCTGACTTAATCAAGACATGAGGGATGTAATAGAAGAAAAAACTTCAACAAACCATCAGTAATAGCCAACCAAACCAAGAAAATCTTAATATCTAATAGAGATATGGGTCTAGGCCAGTTTCTCACTACTTTGGTCTTTAGGATCAACTCTAATGCCATCACGAGAAACAATATGGCCATGAAAAAATGTTGATCTTAGCCAAAATTCTAACTTATTGAACTTGGCAAACAATCGATGATCTCTAAGGGCCTACAACACAATTCTTAAATGGTTTGCAAGATTATTCTCACTACGACAATAGACAAGGATATCATCAGTGAAGACTATGACAAACATGTCCAAGTACTATTTTATCACCCTATTAATCAAGTTCGTGAAATCTACAGAGGCATTCATTAGTCCAAAAGATATAACTAGGAATTCGAAGAGACCATACCGAGTTCTAAAAATTATTTTCAGAATGATACATTCTCTGACTCTCAACTGATGATAGCTGGATCTGAGGTCTATATTAGAGAAATAACTAGCACCCTAAAGTTAGTCAAACCAATTATCAATTCTGGGGAGTAGATACTTATTCTTGATTGTGACTTTGTTCAACTGACGGTAGTTGATGCAAATTCTGAGAGAACCGTCTTTCTTACGCAAGACAAGACTGGAGCACCCCATAGAGAAACAATGGGCCTGATGAAACCCTAATTGAAGAGATTTTTTAACTGTTCTTTCATCTTTTTAAGCTTAGCTGTAGCCATTCTGTAAGGTAATATAAAGATCGACTGGGTATTTGGAAGGAGATCTATTTCAAAGTCAATTTCCCTTCCGAGAGGAACTCTGGGAATATCTTCAGGGAACACATCTATAAATTCCCTTACTACTAAAACTAACTCAAGACTTGGAGTCGCAAAACCAAAGTCTTTGACTCGAACAAGATGGTAAATACACCCCTTAGATATAATCTTTCTTACTTTAAGATATGAAACAATCTGACCCCTAAGTACTGAGGTACTATCCCTCCATTCAATGACTGGTTCATTGGGAAGCTGAAACTAAACGATGCTATTTTTTCAATCAACTGAGGCAAAGAATGAGTGGAGCAAATCCATATCGAGAATGACATTGAAATCAGTCATTTCTAACTCCACAAGATCAACTTAGGTAATTTTTTGAGATACTGTGACTGGGTAATTTCTATATACCCGTCTGGATATCATAAGTTTACCCACTGGGTAGATATTGAGAAAGTCTCTGTTAATATTTTAAGATTGACACCAAAGTTGACGGCTAAATAAGGAGCTATAAAAGAAAATGAAGCTCTGGGATCTAACAATGCATAAATAAGAAGATGGAAAACCTATAACGTACTCGTAACCATATTAGAAGAACTTTCCTAATCATGTCGAGTCTGGAGTGCATAAAACCTATTATGGCGCTACCTACTGGTGGCACTAGAAATAGCACCCTGTTGAGTCGGGCGACCTGCTATAGCTGAAGAAGGATTGGAATGGCCCTGATGACCAGCCCTCGAGCAATCCCTGACTCTGTGGCCTGGCTTGACATAACCAAAACACATATCACTATAAGCATTACACTCATCCAGATGATTCCTACCGTATTTTCGATAAAAAAGATTAGTATGACCAATGTTAACATTCCCTAGGACTTAGAACTTGGCGCCCTGTGTTGACTGTCTTACCTGAACTTAGGCACTGGTGCACTAGCTGAAGATTGAACTGGGGCTGAAAATTTCTAACAAAACTAAGAACGGTTATCTCATTTTGATCTTGGCTGGGAAAAGTTAAAACTACCTGTTCTGGCCCTTTTACTTTCTCTCTCTCTCTTTTTCTCCTTATGCTTTTCCTCTTTAATCTGTTGAGCATGAACCATAAGCCTAGATAGGTCCATCTCCTTAATCAATATGGCAGTTCTACACTCCTTGACCACACTATCAGATATAGCAAATAGAAACTTACTTATTCTATTTCTATTATCCACCTCCATAGAAGGAGCATACCTCGATAACTGAGTGAACTTAAGTATGTACTCCTTTACGCTCATATTACCCTACTTTAAATTGATAAAATCTTGAACCTTTGCTTCCATAAACTCTAAGGGGAAGAACCTATATAAGAAAAATGTGGTACACTCCTCCTATTCTACCGGCCCTGCATCAACACCAAGGTCTTTTTTCCACTGCTTAAACCATGTGTGAGCTATATCCTGCAATTGAAATACAACCAACTCTGCACTCTCACTCGAAATGAAAACCATGATATCTTTCACTTTCTGCACCATATCCAGAAACTCCTGCAGATCCTATTTAGATTTGGATCCCAAAAACAAAGGGGGATTTATTCGAATGAAATTCCAAATCCTAACAATAGTTATATTTTCCACTGTATTGGCTAGAGCAATAGCCTATTGGTTGTTTTGGGCAGCTACAGAGTGGGATAAGGTAGTGAAAGAAGCCTTGAATTTGCCGTACGAGATATGTTTATTTAGGATATCTTCCTACATAGGTAGGGGTGCAGGATGATCCTCATTCCTTCTTTCGTTGTTTCTTCTGTTAGGTATTATCTATAAATAGAATAAAGGATAGGCTAGAAAGAGAGTTTAATTGAGCTCATTCTCTTTAGCATGACATGAACACTAAAAGAAGGGAAACTTTCATAAAATATCTCATCGCCTCTTGTCCATAAGTGTGGCGCACTTCACACCCATGCACAAGCCTCTACTCAAGGAAACTTTTAGATTCCCTAGGATACTTTATAACCTTAGGATCTGATACCAAGTTTTTTCATAACCTGAGGCTACCCCCTAGTCACAAAAACAGTGCTTACGACCACCTGGTCCACAACCTAACCCATGAGTCGGTACCTACTATGAGTACTCAGTAACATTGTAATGTAATCATGAGTAGAAGATAAATTGGTGAGGCAATACCAATCTGGATACTAAAAATATGATTAAATCACAAGTCTGAGACACTTGATAAAATATTCAAATAACTTAATGACTGTCTAACTAATTATTTGAAAGCCTCTAAACATCATGAGGATTTAATGGGACAGACCGCCAACTTACTCTAACTGACTGAACATGAGAAATCATTGAAGTAACTAAAATAAACAAGTCATGCCCTCAATGGATGAGGACTCACCAGAACTGCTACTGAGTAACACTGAGCTGTCTAAGAGCGGTCGGGAAACTATGCATTTGAACCTATGTTATAAGACAACATAGTGCAAAGAAAAATATGTGGTCAGTACTTTGAATGTACTGGTATATGACATAAGTACTACCTGAAATACATAAGGCATCTTAGCATAAATGCATAAACATGTAAAATATGAGAATTCAAGACCAAGAATAAACATGTTTCTAAGATAATCTGTAATCTGCTAGACTAAAATCTGTATAACTGAATAACTGAAAATATGTATGCTTTGGTCAAGCGAACTTGAATTGAGACATAATGAATATTAATTAACCGATATCTGTATATTGATTAACTAATATCTAAATACTGATCCTGTAATACTGAATTATACTTAGTATGAATAACTAGACTAAAAATGTGGGAGGTATCATGTAACCTACATGCCCCAATCTGAGCTAATCTGGGACCAACCTGTAACCCCAGCTGGAAGGGTGTCAGTACCATGCCACGAGTACTAACACTGACTGTGTGGATCCACTAATCTTGTGTCTCGAGGGACTAAGGAGTCACCTTCTACTGGAAGGTGCTCTAATGAGATATGTGTTAACCCTCAATTGGCAGCTAGACATACTACAACATTTTAGTCCTTTTTCCACTCGTTCAAAGTGTGGCCTGAAATAGATGAAAGTGTGGTCTTTGATCAAAGGCTACACTTTCATACTTTAAGCAACACTTTTTAGGGGATGGACTAAAAAGGCGTAACCTTTGATCAAAGGCCATGCTTCTCAAGTGTTGTCATATCTACTACATTTAAAAAGCGTGGCCTTTAAGGTAGAGAGGCCACACTTTGCGGCTTGTCATTGGCAAAACTTTTATTTGATAAAACTACACTTATGATTGTTGTCTTTGTTTTACTATTGGGCACGATTCACAAGCGTAGCCTTTTCTAGCACCTATATAAAAACACTTTAAAAACATGGTCTTTTCTTTATTACTATCCTCATTTCTAAATCTTAGTCTTTTATACATCCTCTATGACAACATTTTTACAGTGTAAGCATGTTTTAGAAACAACCACAATTTAATTAAAAAGCCACACTTTTAAAGTATAGCAATATTGCCTAAAATTTGATAGTTCAAGCCACATTTTACAAAAATGATTTTAGGCCTAAAAAACTAATTATTTTGATCAAAGTGTATACATCACTAATCACATAACATATATACGTACATATATATAATCTCCCACACCGATTAACTAATAAATAATTTAAATGGATAGATTTGCAATGAACTTCAAAAAAATATGTCTTTTACCACACATACTAATTAGAAAACAACATTTCAGAGATTTGTAAATTTTTTACACAAAATCAAATGTATTTAGACGTATATAAAAATAGTTCAAAAGTTCTTTATCATTCACTTTAATCTTGATCAAGTTTGAGTTGTGGTGGCCACCATTCAAATTTGATAACCCTTATTGTTCCTACACATTCAAAATAGGGGTGGGCATGGTATGGTATATACCGACTTACCATATCGAACCAAAATTTTGATACCTTAATTTTTGGTATTATGGTATTTCGTATGGTATATGGTATACATTTTAAATTTTTTTGGTATATGATATGGTATACGGTATTTATAAATGACATACCGAAATACCAAATACCATACCGAAGTATATATAGTTACATAAGTAACTTTTATATATATATATATATATATACACAAAAAAAAATTACTTAGTATTAGTATAAAAATGGTTAGACTTTGAAACTTTCACTGCTCTATCTTGATTGAAATATCTTTTTGGTGTAATTGACTAATAAAAGAAATTGTTTGTACTTCTTTTTCAATATTTCTACATGTGTAATGCATTTTTATGATACAATTAAGACATGCTTTTGAAAATTCAAAGTAAAATACACTCGTATACGAGTATATATTGTCAAAGTTAAACAAACTATGGTTACCGATTACCATACCGTAAAATACCGAAATCAAACATCAAAATACCGAATCTTACCGAATTAATATGGTATGGTAATGGTACAATATTTTTAAAAATTGAATACTGAAATTACCATACCGACGTTTCAAATACCGTACCATACCATACCATGTCCACCCCTAATTTAAAATGCACAAAAAAATTAGAAAAAAGAATATGCTCGACAAATATTAAAATATTTTTTCTATCTGGAATGAGGAAGTATGTGAATCAAAAGTTCCGTTAATTCATTTAATCAACTTAAAAGTTCAGGATTCAAGTTTCTGGTGAATTTGAAAGATAAAATACCTTTTCATAAATCAAAGCATGAGCTGAGCCAAAAGAATTTGAAATAATTTTTTCTCTTATAGATTTGTGCATTACTCGCATCAGTTGAAGGAATGTTAGATTTGTCACTCCCTGGTATATCTTGAAAATTCAATCCAGAATTGTTTTTCACCAATTGACTAAAAAAAATGCCACATTTCTTCTCTCATTTCACTTATTTCTTCCTTCAGAAAAGTGAATTCATTAGCATGTTTTTGTTTAAGCTTGTTCATTTCGTTATTTTTTTCCAAAAAAGTTGTTGTCACTGATCTACTAAATCATCTAAATTGATCAAACTTCTCTTTTCCAAACACTGCCTCAAATGCATCATCTGGTGCTTCCCCCATATTTTGATTATTCTGAAGTTCAGACTGTCAAAAAATTAAAACAAGAAATAGGAGAAAATGGTTGTAGAATATGAGAACTATAAGTAAAAAAAATTTCTCTGTAAAAAAATGTTATTGATAACACATAGCTACTTCCAAGGAAAAAGTAACAATAGCAAAGTAATGCAGATAACAATACAATCAGTAGTAACATATATCGTGTAGGACAGGAAACTAATCTGTGTAGTTACCAAAAATTGAGTTCTCATTGAAGAACATAAACACATCAGCTAATGAATTTAAATTAATGACATCAAAAGAATAGGAAAAAAGTACATGACTATACTTCTTGGCATTGTTCTGCACTATCAAGATAATAATAGATCTGTTACAACAGCAGGAGATAACAACCATCTTTTTTTACATTGTGTATATACTACCCAGTTGTGGCAGCTTTTCCTGGTTTTGGCTAAACTTAAATGGCCTTAGATGTCTTCCTAGATTTTTTGTAAGCTTTGTGAAGTGTACATAGAACTTCTTCTTTTCTTTATGCTAGTACAATCCTTTTGTACTGATGAATATAATGTTATCTTACTCAGAAAAAAATTGTTACACTGCTAAAAGGTTCATAAGTTCATGATCTCACAGCTTACAAGGTATGATAACTAAAAGAAAGATTTAATGCTGGAAAGAACAAACTTTACGTTTAAGATAAAGAATACACTCCTGATGCTTTAGAAGTGGACAAAGTGGATCATTTGGTGACAAATGAAGTGACACAAGCGAAAAACACAGAGAACATGAACATAAAATAGAAATAGTCAGTAGATTCTGAATTAGCAAACTTCAAATTCATCTACATTCAAATAAAATGTGACATTGAGTTTAGATATGTCCAAACTGATATTAGAGAAATACATATGGTCTATCAAATATATATTCCATAGAAGTAGTGAAGTATTAGTCATGTAGATCATGAATGAAAATATAAACATGACAATGGAAGAAATAGGGCAGGCTAATGGGTATACAACACTCTTAATTCACATGTACACTCAGTAGTACAACATTACAAAATTGAATAAGAAGATGCAATTTCTTGTGACATCCAATTGTGTCATTAATCTCATACCTGTTATTGATGGTATTCCATTAATTCAATCATCAATGTAGGCTTTTCCAAAATAAAATGATAAGAATCATAACAAATATACCAAAAAATAAACTATTTTGATTTTTAGCAAGTGCATGTAAACCTACCATAAATGCAAATAGCAGAAACAAAAATGAACCTGATCTTTTCTGGGAGTTATTTCTTAAAGTACAATATGTGGAAGCAAAACAATCTATTAGTATGTCAGAGATGAAAAAACATTATATTCAATGGTCTAAAATAGTCAAAAAAGAGAGATATTGAGGCCTTCTGGAGGCATAATTATTCATCCATATTACTCAAAACTTGATCCATCCATGACACCATCTTTCAATTTTAAAGACTGATTTCTAGTATTTTGGTGACAACCTCAAGAGGAACCACTTTTGCAACCCATATAATAGTATTTTAATAATGTAGCTCTTAAGTTCACTTATGCTTCTCATGCTTTAGTACACATCATTCTGAAAACTAACAAGATCCTAGTTATGTTAGGGAAAGAAATTACCACTTCACTATTGTGTTTGTTGTGCTTCCATCCATTACAGGGCCTGTGTCAAATATTATAATCTTGTCCTCAGTTAATTATACACTGCAAAACAAGAGAAATAGTAGACAGTTCAGGGTTATATGAAACACGCACCATAGGTAAAGACAATGAAATGACTGTAGGTGCCATTGACATAACACATTATTACAAAAGTGAAAACAAGTGCAAAAAAGGAGTAGGAACAAACAGGAGTGCAACGGGATATCCAATCAGTTTTACTCAGATGTAGGGTTACAAGTAACCAGAGAAGACCGGAACTAAGCAACTACTGTCGACAGTAGGTCAAGAAAATAAATTTGAGTACATGAAGAACACTATTAAGAATAAATTTAATTAGAATGAGGGACATAAAAGAGGAAAGTTGATACTTTCCAAATATTCAATTATACATCCGTGGAATTCACTATTAGGTTCAAAAACAAAAAGTTCATTTAGTCACGAAGAAAATTGAAGCATGGACAGAATTGAATAAAGAAAATTGAAAGCATCTTGTACAATTAATATCCTAGTAGAGAATGTATATTATTGACAAGTCACATTTACAAGGTATTAAAATGATAAAAAAAAGTGAGTTCGGGAAACCGATTAATCAGTTTCAGGAAAGATTCATGTTTACTTTAGGAGAAGTCTATGTACAAAGTGTAACAACATACCATTCCTCAAAGGCTATTGACAAACTTCAACATATTCAAAATAAATATAACAATATATAAATATACAATTATAATATCATCAATTATTTGTCAAGTTATTCAGATAGTGTTTCCTTTCTATGATGCACATGGATAATTGGTGTTACATGAATTTATTTGGTGGCAAGGGTTAAAAGGTGCAAGTTCTTATTAGAGGCCAATAAACATTTGGAAGTCAACTTGCATCTTATATTTTTGAAATCAGTTATAGCTGTAGTATGAACTTTAGTACATCTTCAGAGCAAATGTATTTTTGTATGATAGCTAGCTTTCCCACAAACCACAAATGTGCATACTCAAGTAAATATAAGAACAAATAATCACTTACATGCAAGGAAAAAAAGCATACCCTGATTTCGTAGGATACCCACAAACAAACATCTTGGAGAAGCTTGTTTCCTATTCTCTGTTGCAAGATGTTGGTACCTAAATCCTTCGGCTATCATAATAACAATGTGTCCTTCCTCTCCAAGACTTTTCTTAATGAATTCGAAGAGACCACCACTTTATTCAAGAAAGAAGGGTGACTCTGGAATCAAACAACAGTCAATATCTCTGCTTGCTAAAGTGGCATACATTGCAATGAATCCTGCACCCAATTCTATTGATCTGAACTGTAAATCAAGATCTATTGTTTGTGAGAAATTACGATTTTGGACAGTTAAGCATAGAGAATATGACTTGAAAAAAAGATATATTTACAATTATTTATGCTCTTCAAAAAAATGTTTAACATACCGAAACTCACTTTAGTTATTTTTTGTACATAACAGTTATAGCGTATCTAATAAGAAGTTTTTTTTATCTTATTATATAGAGAAGAGCTTATTATTTAACAACAAAAAACCAACAATAAAGTGCCATATAATATTTGTAGTGGAGATGGATATAAGGCAGTATTTATGAGAACTTGATATAAAAAAATTCTATACTAGGCTATTTTCTATGCATAAAACTTAGTACAAGCATGTTACCACTATAACAGTCCATCAGGTTCACCAAACCAATGCCGTTCTCAGTACTTTGAGCTTCAACATTCTCTGCATTGATGGCACGTTGAGCCTTCTCTATGGTAGTATCAAAAGAAAATGACTTGTCGATGACCTGATAAGAAAACAAGCTATCTTTACATAACAGCAGTCCAAAATGAGGACCACTATAAACTACTAGTTGCATAACTCAAATAATAGGGGAATCTACCAAAATGAGATTTCCAGATGGTACTTTAAAAATAAAAGGGAAGCCCGATGCAGTAAAGCTCCCCCTATGCTTAGGTTGTAGGGAAGGGCACGGCCATAAGGGTTAATTGAACGCAACCTTACCTTGCATTTTTACGAGAGGCTATTTTTAAGGCTTAAACCTGCAAGCTCCTGGTCACATAGACAAAACTTTACCAGTTACTTCAAGGCTCTCCTTCAGACAGTATTCTATACTTTTCATATTGAGTAATAAAGTTTATGCTTTGCACTTTGCATGAAACAAAGTCTGCAAAACAGTTTATGTGACAGAACAAAATATAATAAATTTTAACATGAAGAAATGATAAATACGAGAATATCATTGTTAATTGTCTTGGCTATCCCAGCAACAACAACTTTGAGAGAACACCGCCTAATTTCCTACAAAAGGGAGTAGGATTATTCTAAGAACGCTTGCAAATGAACAAAATTTCTCTTTTATAAAGTCAAGAATTAATATCACCAAGGACTATCAGGACTCAAAATTAGATACCAAATAATGCATATAACAGTAGTTGGTTCCATTTATCATTACAATGAAAGTATCACTACGTCATTATATTAACACACTACGACGATACTACCTAAACTTCTTATCGTAATAGTGTATAATTAAACCATGCTTAGTACTATTGTTTTCAAGTTATGAATAACTAATTATAAGGAGAAAATGAAAACAGAGAATCAAAATTATGAATAATTGAATGTAAATTAGAAGAAGAGAGAAAAGGATGAAAAACTTACCTTCGATTTTGAACTAGGTGGCTGATGCCTTGGGTAAGACGGAGGAGGAAGGTCGTAGTTTTATTTCACAGCGAGAGGGAGGGAAAAGAATAATTATAATTCAATTCCACATTTCAGATGAACACTAGTTGTATTTCAGAGGAAGGTCATGTAGTTTGATTTTGCGGCGGCCAGCGAGAGATAAGGAAAAGTAAAATTATGTTTTATGATTTTTTTTTTGTATAATTAGAAATTGGAAGGAATTAAATTAGAGGGAATATCATATTTTAGTGTTAAAAATATTGGAGGGAATATCATATTTTTACATAAATTTTATAAAATTTATAAGACAACACTTATATATTATTGTTTTCAAATATTAAAATCAACCACATTCTAATAGTGTAATCATATTTACAAAAAGCGCTGCCAATTAGATTAAGATATGGCAACACATATAAAGTGTAGCCTATAGCTTTAAAGAGTACGCTTTACAAGCTTTGTCAAAATTATCGTGGCTTAAAGTTAAAAATTAGGACTATATTTTAAAAGTGTGCCCAAAAATATTTTAATTAACACTTTACAAGTGTTGTACATATTTAGTATGGCCTTAGGCCAAAAATATTGTTGTGACATCTCAAGCCTTTGCTGGTTACATAGTTCTGTAACACAGGGATGGCTACTAAGGGTCACACCCTCTACTAACAGGTGAGCCTCCATTCTTGGATTTACTCAGTGCTAAATCCTACTCCCAACTAAATTTACACTATTACTGAATTGAACTGAACTAAATTCACTGAACATAACAACTGACATTGCTCATCATGATCATAACATCTGAGTAAATGGTAATATTCATGGTTTAATTAAAATCATTGTTTGAAAGATCTGAAGTCATGTTAAACATGTAGGTATTGGGTGTTCATAACCCGCTAGCATTGAATGACCATAATTTATGACAATAAGCTTTTAAAACAATAATATGGGATCATGGTTCAAAATCCAAAAGCATAGATACTTCACCAAAGATGTGAGAATCATAAACTTGAGCATGAGAATGCCTTAAACATGAGGAAACAATAAAATTACATGGCTAAATTCATAATCTGGGGATTATTTCCTAAAATAAATTGATCATGACATGGGGGTTGCAACACCTAAAACATGATATAACTTATTCCAATTGAAAATAATAGTAAACATAACTTCTAATTGAATTAATAAGAAATTTATAGATTTATTTTATCTTAAAACATGTATAAACTCATGAATTAAACCAAAAGAGAGTTTTTGGACTCCATGGGTGAAAGGGACCATGGATGAACATCCTACATACCTTAATCTTCTTAACTTGAGAAAGAAACCCTATTCTTGATGCTTTCTTAAATGTTCTTAAACTTGGGGAGCTTGAATTTTTGATTACTTGCGGAAAAAGGAATTAAATTTGTGCTTGGGGAAGAAGGAGAGTTTTCTTGAGAGTGATTTTGAGAAAAAAGGCAAATAATGCCCTAAATTATTCCCCAAGTTATGTTATGAATGATTTGGGTTGAGAGAGAAAAGTCCTAATTGCCCATCAATCATTTAAATTAAGAACTAAATGCAACATCCTCACCGAGATGTGGTCTTATCGTAGTTGAAGGATTTGCTCACCACGACGCGGTCAACATGAAGTCGGGAATAATGTCGTGATGCGGGCTTACCATAGAGACTGACTTTTTTGTGATCCAAACATGCCACAAACCTTGTCCGAAAAATCTATAACTCCTCTAGGGCATACCTTTTACATCCTTGAACATGAATTAAATCAAAAACCAATGTCTCAATGTCAAGAAGACCAAAATAAAAATCCTCAATATTTAAGGGACTTAAAAATGACTAAGTCCCCAACACATAATGAAAATTTCAATCCTTAAGCCCCTTATGCAAGGAACTAGGAGCTGAATCGAGCTAAGAATATTATGGAGTATTACAACAAGTGAGCAAAGATCAAATGGAAAATTACCAAATTCTCAATGTTCTTCTTCAGGATAGTCACTCCTCTACTAGACCACCATAGTTTAATGGATAACACTACTCTTACTGGAAAAATAGATTCGGAATGTTTGTCCAATAAAATAATTTTCAAGCCTGGATTGTCATCAAGAAGGTTTCAAAGCCAATTTCAGGACTCAAAGAGAAGCAAAAGGACAAAGATAAAGAATGTTGGTTTGAAGTCTCTTGAAAATTTAGGAAACCAAGGATACCATTCTGGAAGATGGAGATCTTTACAACATGAAATATGACAAACTACGAGGTAACCTCATTGCATGTAAATGAAATTATATTAACAGGTCTCACGAGGAGGAAAAAAGAAACTAGTAGCCTTCAACGCTCATCTAATTGAAGGAGAGGACATTCTGGAAGATGAAAATAGCGAAAGGATGGCCCTATTAATCATGGAGAAAGGCAGATTCTGAGACAGAGAAAACAAAAATCCAAAGAAGCCAAAAAATAATGACTCTTCTACAAACGATGATCATTGTTATCATTGTGAAAGGCCTGGACACTTCAATAGAAAATATCCAGAAATAAGAAGAAGAACATCTAGAAAGAATCCAAACTTTGGATCCTGGACTGATGAAGATGAAACTGAAGAAAAAATAGAAGCTGCCAATATGTTCGTCATGGAAATAGGTGAATCTAGCAATGTAAGACTACACGATTGTCATAATTACAATACTCTTGAATTTAATTTGGATATGATAATTGATGATCTTCTTATGGTTATATATGAATATAACAAACTCGCTCAAGAAAAGAAATTATCCAATAGAAATTGAAGCATGTTAAATTTAAATTGACTTACTTCATGCAGAGATTGATGATGTAAAAATGAAATTAAACAGTATTAATAGATCACCAAGTCATATATTCATGAGATAAAACTCTTTCAAAAACTATTCAAGTTCTTCATCAGAATCGTTTAAATCAGCTAAGGCATCCTTCCCCTCCCGAGGACAGTCTGTTTCATCAATGGATAAAGAAGAAACAAATCCTACAGCTATAGGATAAGTCTAAAAGTGTGTGGGTTTAGAATCCCAAAGTAAGCACATCTAACCTTCAAGGACCCAAGACCACTTAGGTACCTAAACAAAATTAATTTTCTTATTTTGCAGGAACAGATTCGTAAGTAAGAACTATAAGAAGAGAATGTGGGTCATTGATAACAAA
The DNA here is from genome assembly GCF_002878395.1 of Capsicum annuum. Classification (NCBI taxonomy): domain Eukaryota; kingdom Viridiplantae; phylum Streptophyta; class Magnoliopsida; order Solanales; family Solanaceae; genus Capsicum; species Capsicum annuum. The sequence goes on along the minus strand of NC_061122.1, from coordinate 204,638,244 downwards.
TGTTCTAGACACATGACCGAAGAGAAGGAAAAATTTTCTACCTTATAGAAAATAGATAAAGGATCATTCAAATTCGATGACAAACGCTAGAGGCAAATCATTGGAATTGGCTCAATGAGGCTTAACTCCTCATGTGAGTTTACTGAAGTTTATTTGGTAGACGACCTCAAGCATGACTTTCTCAACATTAGTCAGTTATGCTGGATTTGGAGTCTCTTCAATGCTGAAAGTGGCTCCATGAAACATGACAAGCGAGACATCTCTCTCATCGGTAAATATATTGATAACATCTATGTTTTAAATAGTCCTAACATTTCTACCTTAACCTACCTTACTGTGAAAACTAATGTTGTCTGGTTGTGGAACAGAAATCTTGGGCATACCAGAATTCATGTCATTGAGAAGTTGTCCAAACTGTAACTGGTGAAAGGTCTACCAAAACTCAAGTTTGAAAAATATCACATGTGTGATGCTTGTCAATGGGGTAAACTGACTCGGGCACCATTCAAAGTCAAAGGCATATTCTCAACTACCAAACCTCTTTAAAAAATCCACATAGATTTTTTTGACCCCACCAAGACCTCGAGTATTACTGGAAAGAGATATGTTTTTGTTATAGTTGATGACTGCTCACGTTTTAATTGGGTAATGTTTCTTGCTCATAAACTAGGAATTTCATAAGCATTGAGACTTTTTGTAGAAAAGTACAAAGAGCAGTTTGACACCTCAGCACTTATGTTCACAACGATCAAGGGGAAGAATTTTAAAAAAAACACTTGAGAGATACTGTGCTCAGAACTTCTCATCACCTCGGTCTCGTCAACAAAATGGTGTGGTGGAATGAATGAATTTCTCCCTTAACTTTTGGATGGAAGCAGTAAGAACAACATGTCACATCATCAATAGATGCCTTATAAGACCTATTCAATAAAAGGCTCCTTACAAACTTTGGAGAGAAAAGAAGCCCAACATCATCTAATTTCACACTTTTAGATGCAAATGCTTTATCTATAACAATGGAAAAATAGCTTGGGAACATTCAATCCATGAAGTGACAGAGGTATTTTCCTTAGATATTCTCCCACTAGTCGTGCTTACAGGTTTTACAATAAAAGAACCTTATATGTTAAAGAATCTATGCATATTGTATTTGATGAATCTAATCACCCCTATAAGTTTAAGTGTTGATGAAGAACGGGTAAGTAATCTAGAATATAGAGAAAATGATAGCAAAATCTTTGAGACATCACAAGACAAGTCAACTATATTCTCTCCGGAGTCAACTTCTATAGCAGAAGCAATGAAACCAAGTGTTACAAGAGAATTAAAACACGATGCAAGCTATCCAAATAAACTCATCATTGGAAATCTAAAAGATAGGGTCCAAACAGGAGAATTATTGAGAAAGCAAATGTCTGTTGCCCTTGTATCGCAAATCGGGCTGAAGAAAACTGATAAATCCCTTAAAGATGAATCATGGGTCAATGCTATGAAGGAAGAATTGGACTAGTTTGAACAAAATTAGGTTTGGACTTTAGTTGCAATACCAAAAAATTGCTTGGTAATTGGAACTAGATGGGTCTATAGAAAAAAATTAAATGAAGAATCTAAGGTGATTAGAAATAAAGCCAGACTGGTAGCTCAAGGCTATTTTAAACAAGCAGGTATTGATTATGACGAAACCTTTGCCCCTGTGGCAAGGTAATAGTCAATTCAGATTTTATCACTTTGCTTTTTTCAAATGTTTTAAGCTATATTAAATGGATGTCGAAAGCTCATTTTTAAATGGTTTTATACATGAGAAAGATTTTGTAAAACAACCCCCAGGATTTAAGAATCTGTCATATCCAAATCCTATTTTTTAATTATCAAAAGCACTATATGGTCTCAAGCAAACCCCTAAGGCTTGGTATGAGAAATTGAGTACTTTCTTAATAAACAATAATTTTCAAAGGGGTAAATGTGATACAACTTTGTTCATATAGAAGCATGATTCAAATCATCTTATAGTGCAAATTTACATTGATGATGTCATTTTTGGTAGTTCTATTATCTCTTTGTGTGAAATTTTGCAAATTTGATGAAAGGAGAATTCGAGATGAGTCTCATGGGTGAGTTCACATTATTTTTTGGCTTACAAATAAAACAAACTTCCAAAGGTAATTTTAATAGTCAATCCAAGTACACGAAGAAACTGATAAAAAAATTTGGTATGGAAAAAGGAAAGGCCTATGGAGCTCCAATGAGTCCATCCACAAGCCTTGATTTGGATCCATCTGGTAAGAATATCGATGAGAAAATATACAGGGATATGAAAGGATCACTACTCTACTTTACTGCCAATCTACTAGATATCATGTTCAGGGTATGTAATTATGACAGGTTCCTGTCGACTCCTAAAGACTCTTATCTGGATACCATCAAAAGTACTATCCGATACCTCATAGGAACTCAAGACATTGGACTATGGTACCCTTTCTCTTCTCATTTTGACTTAATTGGATATTCAGACACTAACTTTGTAGGAGATAAGTGTGGGAAAAGCAATAGTGGAACTTATCAAATTCTTAGTGATGCCCTGATTTCATGGAACAGCAAGAAGCAAACTTCAGTTGCACTTTCAAGAACTGAAGCTAAATACATAGCCACTGTGAATTGTAGTACTCAAATTTTATGGATTATGTATCAACTACTTAATTTTAAATTGTCTTTAAAATATATTCCCATAATGTGCAATAACATCAGTGCTATTAGTCTATACAAATATATTGTGCATCATTCTAGAGCAAAACACATTGATATTAAGCTTCATTTTATTCCTGATAATGTTGAAAATGGTGATTTTTTGTTAACCTTTGTTGACTCTAAAAATCAAATGGCAGATATTTTTACAAAACCCCTGTTAGAAGAAAGATTTTGTTACCTTAGAAAAAGACTTGGTGTCCTTAGTATTAATGATTAATGAGCTTTATTTTTGGACAAGAAATATATATTTTTACTTGCTCCAAATTTTATGGTCAATTTTTTTAAAAAAATGGAATTCATCATTACTCTCACTATTTTTAATGCCTCGTTTACCGCCTCTACACATCTTCCCCTTTCCCACACTCCTTCAACTACCACTCTTTCACATCCATTAGTCACTTGCTATTTTATGCCTCTTCGGGTTCCTCACCGCCATTTTTTTCAATCTGTCTCTTTTAAAATTCACCTTCTCTTTTTCCCATGCCCATAACCTATTCTATGGAAATAATGTCCAAATCTCTTCCAAGAACCCTCCCAGACAGACCTATTCTTCTCTTCAAATCCTCAGATGAGGATGACTCTCTATCAATTCTCATCAAGAGATGTTGTCGTAATTCTAGTCCACCCCTCTCTGCCAAGAAATCTCAACCAAACCCTTTCCACTCCTTCCCTTTAGAGGACATCCACAAGTTTTGGACATGTTCTCACAAAGAAAAATTCTCTACCTTTAAGAGTCGCTTTGTTGTCCCTGGTGGCATTATCAATCTCCGTCAGTTAAAAGACTCCTTCTGTAATTTAAGTCACTTCTTCAAGTTTCAAGATTTATCCCTTATCTTTCGTGTATGTGAAGTTTTGGTTTACGAAGATCCAGTCCGCATGTTTTATGCAAATCTTTACCTCTCCCCCGATAGTGGTGAACCCAAGACTCTTGTGCTTGGCATAAGAATTATTATGAATGATTTCTTGTTTGAGAATGTTTTATATACGAATTTTTCTGGTAACATGTACTTCATGAATGGAAACTGGCCCAATGATTTTGAGGTCAGCTTTTAAGAAGCTAAGCGGTTTCTATCAGACCCAATTTTAGTCCCCTGTCTCTTTAATTCAAGTTTTAAATTATGAGAACATGGACATGTTCTCATATAATTGCTATTACACCGATTCCCTGGAAAGGATCTTTCATCAATATTACTGGGTGCAATGGTTTTGTGCTATACTATCTGGTTAATAAAATCAAAATCAATTAGGCAACTTAGATCTGTGAGTACATTCTTAAAAGTGCAACCGATGTTCATGTCTCTACTAGTTTGCTGTATGGCCTGGTTATTACTAGGATTTTTCAATACTATTTTGTTGATCTTTCTGCTTACCCCCCAGTGGATATTGTCGTCTTTTATGACTCCAAGACGTTTTCAAGTATGGTATATGTCCTAGTTGAAGATAAATTATGTAAGAATGATTTTACACAGGGAAAGTTGAAGCTTCCAAAGGCAAGAAAATCTATTTCGAATCCTACGATTACTGTTTTGAAGGAACTGGAGGAGATTAAGGATCAATTCAAACCATTGAGGAAAGTGTTGAGTTACTACAGGATTCAACTTTGAAGATAATGTACCTCGGGAAAAACACCAGCACAAACATAGTCATGGTGCATTTGAATCTTGATGGGTTGAAATAGGAGGGAATAAAATTGTTTAGGGTGTTCACCAAAATGGATTCCCTCAAGACCCAAGACCACTCCTCCAATGATGATCTAGCTATTTCCATCCAGAACTCCTATTCTCCATTTTTCAAAAACATTGAAATTTCATATGACACCTTCTTTCATAACATGCATAACACTCTGACATACATTATCAAGAAGCGGTGAACACTGATGACTCTATTTTTATTCAAAAGGGGGTCCTATCCCTTGCTTTGATGGGTTATAAGATGTATTTTTTAACACACTATCTGCTATAGTGTTTTTCTCTGGCTAGTTAATCAATTATATCAATCTACTACTTGTATATATTTTATTTTGCTATTGTTTTACTATGCCAAAAGGGGGAGAAAGACAGGAACATCAGGAAGTCAGAATGCACCTACCAGTTAGGGAGAGCAAGTCGACTATTGATAAATAAAAGTCGACTGATACTCATTAAAATTAAAACATCAAAAATATACGTAAGTTAGGGGGAGCAAGCTGACAGACAGGGAAATAAGGAAGTCAACTGATGTTTACACACACTTGTCATTATCAAAAAGGGGATATTGTTAGTCTTCTATATTTATGTTTTAATAATGACAAACTAATGAGTGGATCTTTCCAGGATATTGGAACATTGATAATGATGGGTGAAGCTAACTCCTTGAATGGAAGGATATCAAGTCATGATCTACAGTATCCAAGAGAATCAATCAAAACAAAAAACAAAATAAAGGAACATCTCGATCCTGGAATCACAGAAGATCAGATCAATCACGACAAAGCAAAAATTAAGAAAAAGCGCGAACCAAATTGGAAAACCATCATTTACTACAAGAGGAAAAGGAAGTGAGGATCAAAGATGTATCTGATATGGTGAGCGAAAATCATGTATGGACATACCATACGAAACATTCGTCAATCTAGGAATCAATTCAAATCCTTGATTGAGAAGAAATATCTAGGGTTTCCTTAAGAAGAGTAGCAACTGAAGACTATAAATGAAGAAGACTAAGGATGGACAATGTTACACAACTTCAAGAAGAATCTCAAAGTGTCTCAATCTTAGTCTGACAAAACTTTGTAACTCTTAGTTTACAATTGTTATATAAAGAGTAGGATTGAGTCAACTTTATAACACAAATTGAAGCTGTGTCACAAGATGTGAAAAACAAAATAAGTCTTCAAAACTCATTTCCCATCACTATACTCGATCCCAACATTGAACAACTTAAAGAAACATTAAAACCCAAAATGACTGGAAGTAGGCACCACATTGGTGTTCCAAACCAGGATAAATCTCTGTGTCCTTACTTTAGATTTGATTATTTATTTGCTTGATTATTTGGCACCTAACCTATTTTGTAAAGTGTACTGATCTACAGCAGAGTCAACTATGAAGAGTCAATAGTCGACTCATAGAAATTTTTTTAATTCACCCCCTGTTGAATTTCGACTGCTTCTTACACCCTACTAGCATTTTGCTTTTCCTTACTTTTTCCCCTGGTTTCACCAATCTCTTTTCTTTCTCTTTTCTTCTCTCACTATTTTTCTTTCTTTTTATCATTCTACTGGCTTTTGCTTTCCATAAAAGCGGGACATTAAGAAGACAAAAAAATAAAATAAACAAACTGATTAGATTGAACCCAAAAGTGGGTTGCATACGTATTATGTTGCACATGAATCAAGTCTTACGTAGTTCGAGAAACATGCATAAAAGCCACAGAAACATAATAGTTGCATTCTTTTTTTTTTCAGAACTTAAAACAAAGAACAAGAGAAAAGGAAAGACCAACGAAGCATAAATAGAGATTTTTTTCATAGAAGATGTAACCAAAACAGACTCCGAGACTAAGACAACTTTGATAACAATCAAATAAAAACTACGAAACACTCTAAACTGATAAAAAGAATACATAACATCAATAATGAATACTCCAATACTAAAACAAACTTACTACTGACCTACAAAGATATAACAATGATAGAAAAACAAAGGACTCCAACCAAGAAAAAGATAGAAAATGCCCCCTTCAAACTGTTGTGTCACGTGATGACCCAGGTTGTGCTAGATCTTCCTGTTAAGGCCATGGCAGTGAAGTTTTTGCTCTCCCACTCAAACTTTGTAAAAAACCTTGTAACAATACTTTGATATTTTTTAATAAGTCTCTGACGCATGTCCTTGCCTCCTGGAGAGTACACCTAAGAAGATTTTTTAGGTACCTTTCCACAGTTGTGACCAAAGTTGATAATTGAACTCTCAATAACTCCATTCTAGCCTTCGCATCTTCATCTTCATTTTCATCAACTATGTCTACTTCCCATGTCCAGCCTCTATGATTCACCAATAACGGCCTACTGATACCTCGAGGTATAGATTACAGCCAGACCCCATATCTTTGAGTGCATCCCAGATTATCTGAACCTTTTATAAGAGTATCCATACCCAACTGCATTATATTATGCCAGAATTGCTCATATTTGATCTCACCGATAGCTTGATCCCTAAAGTACTCAACATATTTTTGAAGTTCCATTATTGGTGGAACATTGCAATGTTTCATAAATTATTAATTCGAGAAATTCAATCCAAGCATTGACTCCCCACATGCAATGAGAATTTATCAAAGCGCATTCTTTATTCCGTGGCTTCCACTCAATTGGGTAAACAAGGGTCAACCACATTCGGTTTAATCAAAGAAGGAGTGTGCAAATGCTTCATCATGCATAGTTGCAATACTAGGTTACTCCCTTTGAAAAATCGTATCGCCCCTTTTACTTCAGTCAAAGCCTTACATATTTCCATTAAAATCATAGGTACGATAGTAACCTTGTCCCCTTTCTTCTCATTAAATAAGGTATCACTATATATTGCTAACGAGTAGTAACACACCTTTATTTTAGTAGGAACATTAAAGTGCCTAACAAAGAGAGGGTGAAGACTTCAAGACGCTTCCATTCCTAACTTTTCTTAGTCATATTAAATTCATCCCAAAAGCAATCAAAACCTTCTAAGGACCTGAATCTAGCGAATAAATAGTCTAAGGAAAAATGATTGATTCAGGCATCCTAAATGCTTACCACTACTCTTCAACCTAAAAACCTATAGAAATCTCACGCTAGAATGATTCCGAGCTCGGATCATCCGTTTATCCTTATAATAAAATTGAAACAAATTGAATATTTCAGCTTGAGTAGGCATTATTTCACAACTTCCGAACCTAAATACCAAACTATTTGGATCCCAGATGGTCAACACAGCCTTTATTAGATCTGGACGGGGTGTGATATGTAGGAGCAATGTAAGATTACCCAACATTCTCTTTAGCTCATGCATTTTAGAGTAGTTGAACATATTCCACCACTTGATTATATTTTTAGGCACCTTGGAAACCATCAGGACTCTAAATCGTGTAGATGGGTCCATCCTAAAATAGCACCTAAAACTGTACTCAATAGTTCAACTAAAAGGGCAAGAATTCTCGACCCTCGGGATTCTAACATGGGCAAATGTCATGTGACATGAAGGGACAGGCCAATTTGTAACTCAAATCCACCGAATGGTACTACTAGGTTAAATCAGCCTATTCAGCTATGACCAACTAACAACACTAGACTAAGATAAAAATTACCCTATGTTAGGACTAAGACAATGACCAAACTACAAGATTATCAGACCCACTGAGGGTTGCCTACGTATCCCGTCCCAAAGGATGAGAATCAGGTACGCGTAGTTCATCCAAATCACAGATAGACTGAACCATGACTTAAGGGAAACAACCAAAACTGACAAATGAAAAACATCGATAGAAAACCAACAACTATGAAAGAAAAATCTATTTTTTTTTGTATTTTTACAATAACAACAGCTAAAATTGTTCTAAAATAAAGAACCAATAGAAATGAGATATATTTTTTGAACTTTTCGACCTAGAAAAACATAAGAAAATCTTTTTGGCATTTTCATCATATAAAAGGTGTGAAAACTTTAATCAAAATCTTTTTGAATTTTCCTCTATAAAAATGTATAAAGCTCCTACAAATACAATAACAATCTTTTTGACTTTTTCAAGTTATGAATGTGTGCAAAGGAATTAAAGGAAAATCTTTATGATGTTTTGTTTTTTGAGAAAATGCATGCAAAAGGTAAAAAAAATTGAATTATTGGATTTTGGAAAACAAAAGCCGTACATAACTCCTATAACCTACGAAACACATTTTCTTGAATCACTGTTTTCTTTCTTTTCTTTTCTCTCTTTCCTTTTTCCAAACTTTTGTTAGCTTAAATACACTCTTTCCCTAGCACATTCTTCCCCAAATTAGTCTATCAAATGACCTGTTATCCTCAAAGATGTAACAATTATCACGTAGGGATGCTTTAAGCATGAGTCTCCTACAAAGGACCAAAAGGGTCCCGCTAGGTCTCATTATGATGCAAATAAGAATGGCCTAAAGGCTGACATGGGCTAGGGTTCAACTAACAAGGTTGTTCGGGGGAGCATATGATCGATAGTGGTTGTGATAATTTTTCACCCACTCCATGCACTAGACGGCTCCCCTTTCTAAAATAAAGGTTCGTGTACACAAGTGTATTACAGGATTTGATTCAAAGAAACTCGAGTTAATGCATATTTTGATAGCTATAAAGCGGTAACGCATAAGTAAAAACTATAAACAAAGAGCACATAGGCATCCAACAATGATAAAACAATAACACAAACGATAACATAAATAAAATATTTATACACCTATTGTGTCAAACTAAGCCGATACAACTACAAAATATGAAGCTCTAATTATAAAAATCACCAACAAAGTCGCCAGAGCTTTCACACTCTCTTTATACAAAAAATATTCATTTTATGTTCGTAAAGCATTTTATTTATTAAAGTAACTAAAAATAAAAATTTGTTTTGAAAAGGATTTTTACTATTAAACTCTGAGTCTCCACTTGGCATAAGTCCAGTGTGCCAAGTCACCTTTGAAAATCCTTTTTCTATTTTTTTTTTACTTTTTAACTAATCCAAGAATATAGATTCTGATTAAGAAATTCTATTAACCAAAAGAAAGGTATTATGCACCCCACGGTCTCGTGGTTCGACCACGGTCGCTTTGGCGAGTTATATCGGCTAATATGATACTATGAAATGCATAAACAAACAAAACACATAAATAAGAAAACAAACAACTAGGCAATCAAAATTCCAAAAAATAGCATCCAGTCCAATTAATACAGACCAAAATAAAAAAAGTGCTGAAATGACAATCTAAACTAATCTAACTACCTTAATGACAAGACCCGAACTAGGGCCTAGCCGTGTCCGGTTCCTCAAGTCCAACCATGACTGGAGACCACCCCCAATAATCAACCATAACCGTCGTGCAATCTATAACGGATGAATTCCAAACATATAAAAAAATAGAACAATTTTAATTAAAGATAATAATAAAATACATAACCATAACCAACCAAACATCCATCTGGTGTCAACCTCAATACCAATACTTCCAAAGTATGGAAGCTCATAACTTCAATCTAAGACAAGGTTATTCCCGAATCAAAGGTCATTGAGCAGGGGAGTAGTATGGCTGGTTCTTGCATCGCGTGGGGATACAACATCCAAAGATCGGTTAGCGGGTGAATGCTAGCATGTACTCAAGAATAAGGATAAAATAAGGCTATTATTCAAAACCAAAGTAAATAACCATATGCAATCACATACATATATACATATATACTATGCTGGGAAAGGTAATCGAGTTTAGTATGCATTTAAAACCTTAACTTGGGTTATGTACCTTGATCATCCTAAAACTACCCGTGGCATATATGGGTCCAGTGTTACCCCTGAACGGGCCTAAGTGTGTGTGACGTACGAATCAGAGATATCATAGGGCCGGGGATTCCCATGTACCCTTATCCCTCCATGATACATATATAAAAGTAAAAACTTAGGGGATTCTCGTATACCTCACAAGTATATGGTCACCATAACCAACCCTTATGTCGGCAAACATAAGTTTCTAGTGTCCATCCATCAGACTCACACCTTTACGGTTAGCTGTCACAACCTGCTATTATTGACCAATTAAAGCCTTTAGCACATAATCAAACCACTAATTAAAAAAATTAATTACCAAGGCATTATAAAGTGGTATCGTCATACCGACTATATCTTGCAAGCATTGTCATTAGCCAACACTTAAGGGATTTCTGTGTACCCCATAGGATTTCCAATCAATCAAAACCATGGCCACCAAGGCCTTTCCAAATCATTTAATTCAACCAAACCAATTTAGTTTCCATTACCATATTATGCAATGAAAGGTTTTTAATAAAAGTCAAACGATGTGACAAAAAATTCTCATTGGCATTTTATCAAACATGTTAAGGGAATATAGTTTCCAAAACCAAAACTAAGAGCCAATTAACCATTCCCATGCAACCACATGTTCAAACAATAACTATAACATGAAAACCCATAAGAAAAACATGGGAAAATATTATCCAACCATTAGTAACCACAAACCCCAACATCTATTTCAAAACCAAAACTAATCCATAGTAATACCATGAAAACCATTCATTAAAACATGTTTTTAGTTGAACTAACAATGAGGGAGGAGTAACATATCTTAGATACCAAGGAAGACGAAGAGAAACCACAATTGAAAGCCTTAATTGACCACCTTGAGAAAACCCTAGCCTCTTTTTGAACCAAGAGCTTGAGAGAGATTTAAGAGTGTTTAGAGGATATTTGGTTTGGGAATAGTAGGTTAATGAAGTCCCAAGAGTGTTTTAAGTCATGGGGTAAAAAGAACTTAATAGGGAAAATTTCAAAAATACTCCTAACTTAAATTGTGTAAATTCCCACAGCTGGCTACGGTTGGACCCCTCCACTCATACGCACATCATACGAGTGGTATCAAATAGTTGTACCTCAAACAGAAGGTTGGACACCCACACAATGTTCACCATATGACCCCTCTTTCCCCACTCCTATCCAAAACATATGATTAGTACCCATAAGTTATATCCAACAAAATCAAAGGAGTTGGACACTGGACAACATACGACTCCACTATACCACTCGTACCCTATCCTCACGGCTCATAGTGAGCCACTCATACTCATAATCAGTCAAATCGCTAAGTTTTAGATTAAGTGAAGGATTAACCTAACGACCCATCACCAAACCATACGACCCGTATGACCAAATCGTAACCACAATAGAAACTTGACCACAAAACACTGGACATCCTATGAGTTAAGTCACCTGACCCGTACCCTTATCATACGACTTGTATGGTGAGTCGTATGAGCAACCAAAAGCTAAAAACTAAGGAAATTTTTCAAGGTCCAAAACCCAGGGTGTTTTAATTCTCTCCCACATGGATCATTTATCCTCGAATGATGAAATAAGGCAGTACAAGTACGATTTACATCCAATACCTCAACTCTAACCTTTAACTAAGTTAGAAAACAAAGATGTGTGGAAATTAATTTTTCCTTTAACTAAATTAGAAAACAAAAGTATGATGAAGAATAATACTTTCTGTACAAAATTTTAGAGCAAAAAATAGGAACGAGTACTTGGACTTCATGTCTTCTTCAGCTTCCCTAGTAGCCTCTTCAACCTTGTGGTTCCTCCATAGAACCTTTACCGAGGCCATGTCCTTGGTCTTCAACTGACAAACCTGCCTATCCAAGATCTCAACTAGGATTTCCTTATAAGATAAGGAGTCTAGAATATCAATATCCTTGATAGGAACGATTTGGGATGGATCATCTATACACTTTTTCAACATAGAAACATGGAACACTGGGTGAATGGAACTCAAACTAGAAGGAAACTCTAACTAATACATAATATTGCCAACCCTTCTCAAAACCAAGTATGGACCAACATAATGGGAACTGAGCTTCCCCTTCTTACAAAACTACATTACTCCCTTCATGGGAGATACCTTTAAGAACACCTTATCCCTAACCTTAAACTGTAACTCCCTTCGCAACACATTCGCATAGGACTTTTGGAGACTTTGGGAAGCCTTAAGTTTATCCTAAATCATATTCACCTTCTCCATGGCTTGGTGAACAAAATATAGGCTAAGTATCTCTGATTTACCAACCTTAAACCACCCAATAGGATACGCACACTGCCTACCATACAAATCTTCAAATGGAGCCATCCCAATGCTAGAGTGGTAACTATTATCATAGGAAAACTCTATAAGAGTCAAATGCTCAATCCAACTACCACCATAGTCAATCATGCAAGCACAAAGCATATCTTCTTATGTCTGAATAGTCATTTCTGTTTGCCCATCCGACTGTGGCTAGAAAGCAGTACTCTGACTCGCCTTAGTCCCAATCTTTTATGAAACGACTGCCAAAAATGAGATGAAAACTACTTACCGCAATCTAAGATAATAGAAATAGGCACACATTGAAACTTCATAATCCCATGGAGATACAACCTTGCATATTTCTCAACCGAGAAGTTAGTCCTCACTGGTAAAAAAGTGAGCTAAGTTCATCATCCTATTAACGATGACCCAAACTGAATCAAATTGATTTTGAGACTGAGAAAGTCTGGTAAAGAAATCCATGTTGATTACTTCCCACTTCAACTTTGTCAACTCAATCTCTTGGTACAAACCTTCGAGCCTCACGGGCTCAACCTTCACTTGTTGGCACCCTATGAATTTAGCCACAAAATTAGCCACATCTCTCTTCATATTATACCAGTAATACATCTCATTAAGGTCATGATACATTTTTTCAAACCGAGATGAACAACATAGAGAGACTCATGCGCCTCAGCCAAGATCCTTTCAAGCAAACTGTCAACACCGGGAATAAATAATCTTTCTACTATCATCACTAATCTTAAAGGCTATTACCTTTTGCCCATCAACTTTTTCCTTCTCTAATTGTCGAAAGAGATTTTCTGCTTCAGTCATTTGAAATTACATTTTGTAAAAAAGCCATCCAAACAAGTAGGGTCAATAGCTTAGCATTTAGGTCGTAACATTTAGAACCCTTGATCCTCATCAACACAGCATCTAACACTTGATTCTCCTTAATTTCAACACTAAGAGATGACTATGCCACTTTATGAACGAACAGACTACCATCCTCAGAGTCCAAGAGAAAAACTCCAAGGATAGACAAATGGTTAATGTCCTTCACTGATTCCTGCTACTCCTTATCTACATGAGCTAGATTCCCCATAGATGACCTGGTAAGAGCATCAGCAACAACATTATTTTTACCTGTGTGGTAGTGAAGACTTATGTCATAATCCTTGAGAAGCTCAAGCCATCTCCTTTGCCTGAGGTTAAGCTCTTTCTGAGTAAATACATACTATAGGATCTTATGATCAAAAGAGATATCCACATGCACTCCATACAAATAGTGATGCCAGATTTTCAATGCAAATACCACAGCTAATAATTCTAAGTCATAAGTTGGATAATTCCTCTCAAGAACCTCCAACTATCTGGAAGCATAAACTATCACCTTTCTTGGCTACATCAAAACGCAACCAAGCCCCACACGGGGTGCATCACAATTCATAGTAGAAAAAAAACCCATAAGTGCCTTCAGGTAAGGTCAAAATCGAAGCCAAAGTTAGCTTATCCTTCAGCTTTTCAAAACTTCCCTCATAAGCATTAGACTATAAGAACTTTATCTTGTTTTGAGTTAACTTAGTCAACGGGACATCTATAGATGAAAAACTCTCTATGAACCTCCAATGGTAGCTAGCTAAACCAAGAAGCTCTAAATATCGGTTGGAGTCGTATTTCTAGGACACTTCTTAACCACTAAAACATTTTGTGGATATACCATGATCGCCTTATTAGAAATGATATGTCCCAGAAAAGTGACAGGGTTCAACCAAAATTCACATTTCAAAAATTTAGCATATAACTGTTGCTCCTTCAATGGTCTGTAATACAACACCAAGGTGATCGACATGATTTACCTCGCTCTTAGACTACACAAAAATATTGTCTACGAACACAATGACGAACAAGTCTAAAAACTAACAAAAAACCCTATTCATTAGATCCATAAATATGATAGGGGTATTTATCATACCAAAAGACAACACCAAGAACTCAAAATGCCCATACCGGGTTCAGAAGAAAGTCTTAGGGAATCCATCTCCTAATTTTTCACTGATGATACCCGGATCGAAGATCAATAATGGATAAAAACATAGAACCTTGCAACTGATCAAACAAAGAATCTCTCCTTGGAAGGGGATACTTATTATTTATCGTCTCCTTATTCAACTATCGGTAATCATTACATATCCAATGGGAACCATCCTTTTTATGCACAATTAACATCGGTGCACCCCACAGGGACACTCTAGAATGGATAAAACCCTTATCTAAAAGATCCTTAAGTTTCTCCTTAAGCTCCTTCAACTCAACCAGAGCCATTTTATATGTAGTAAAAATCAAATGAGTGTTCGGAAAAAGATCAATCCCAAACTCAATTTCCTATCAGGAGGAACATCAAGAAGGTCATCAGGGAAGACCTCAGGAAATTCATTCACCAATAGGATGGAATGTAAAGAAAGACCTTTTGAGTTAGAATTTTTAACCCAAAATAGATGATAGAGACACCGCTTGGAGATTAATCTTCGACTCTAAGATATGATATGAACTTCTCCTTAGGATCTAAGGAACTACCCTCCCACTTAATAACTGGTTCTGTAAGGAATTTAAAGACAACCTTATGGGTCCGATAGTCTAGAGAAGCATAACATGAGTGCAACAAATCCATCCCTAATATGACTTTAAAATCCACCATATCTAGTTCAAACAAATCCACCAAAGTTTCGTTACTACTAAAAGATACCGCACAACCCTTATAGACTTTTCTAACAATCATAGAGTCACCTACCAGGGTAGAAATAGAAAAAAGGCCAGAAATTACCATAGGACAAAAACCAAAATGCACAATAACAAATAGGGTCACATAAGAGAGTGCAGACCCTAGATCAAGTTAATAGTACAAATCACGAGAAAAGAGCTTTAATATACCAATCACAACATCAGGTGATGCCTTAGCCTTCTATTAGGTATTGAGAGCATAGAGAATGTTCTGACAAGTGCGAGAGACAAATGGTGCATCCTTTGGTGTCAGAGTTGAAGAACCCTTTGGTGTCAGAGATAAATAAGAGGCAATCATAACTTTCTTTTCCCTCGAAGTAACCTTACCAATGGGACAGTTTCTAAGCTTGTGCCCTGGTTGACCATAGTTGAAGCACCTGTCCCTTCCCTCATCAAAGAAGCCTCAATACAATGTACCACAAAAACTAAAGGTAGGATATGATGGAGCTAACTAGGCCTTACAAGACCGAGATTGGGCACCCTATTCCCTGAAGCTGTTGCCACCATGGAAACTCCTATCACCTGATGGCTTTGGGTAGGGAGCACTAGTTGTCGAGTAGGATCAAGAATTGCCCCACTTCTTCTTGGTACACTTGCCACCATCCCTACCACTATGCCGTTGGCCACCACTCAGCTCAGAGAACCTAAATTTCTTGTCCTGCCTCTCCTTTATCTCTTCCTTCTTCTTCCTCTATTCCTCTACCTATTGTATATACACAACTAACCTAAAGATATCCATGTCCATGATTAACAAGGTAGCCTTACTCTCCAATACCAATTCTCTGGATAACTTGGAAGTGAACTTTCTCATTTTAGCCCTCATGCTAGAAATCAACTCTTGAGCATACCACAATAATTGGTAAAACTTTAAGGTATACTCCTTTACTGACATCTTACTCTGGTTTAGATTAACAAACTCTTCCATTTTTGCTTTCGTTAAATCTTGAGGAAAAAATCATTCCAAAAAAGCATTAGAAAAATCCTCCCTTAGAGATGACTCAGCATCATCACCCCTTGACTGTTCCTATTCCTCGTACCATTGGTACGCCACATCTTTCAACTGGCAGGCGGTAAACTCCACGCCCTCCACATTCGTGGTATGCATTACTCAAAAAAAAAATTCCATCTCATCCAAAACACCTTGAGGATCCTCCTTAACCATAACACTCATAAAGTTTGAAGGGTTCAAACTCATTAACCGAACAACCCTTGTGGCCTCAATAAATAGAGAAACAAGAATGCCACGCTCAAACTAAGTAGCTACAAATTGTGCCAACATATGAATGGACTAAAAAAACTCAATGTTCGTCACTTTATCCTGAGGAGGTTGAGATGGACAAGAGGTAACTGGTGGAACTCCAGGAGGACAATCAGGAACTGAACCCCATGATAGGGTATGGATCCCATGAGTAGAGTGTGTCCTATAAATGTTGTCCTTAGTTGGGATGGATGAGTGTTTGTGAACTTCAGATCGTCGAGGCATGATCTAAAAAGCGAACAAATAGGGATTAGAGAAGATTTTAGGACTTAGACTCTAATACTAGAAATAAAACACAAGAAAGAGAAAAATTTCTAAATGCCTTATAGCCTCTCCCTTATAAGTGTGGCGTGCTACACAGCCTTAAAGAGACTCTACATGATACGACTTTGTGGACTCCTAATAAACCATAAACCAAGGGATCTGATACTAATCTAACATAACTTGAAATAGGGCCTAGTTGTGTTGGGTGACTCAAGTCCAACAGGGATTGGAGACCACCCCCAATACCTAACCATAATAGCCCTGCAACCTATGTTAGATGAATTTTGAACATATATCAAGATAGAACAATAATAATTGGAAGACACAATAAAATACATAACCATAACCAACCAAACGTCTATATGGAGTCAGCCCCAATACCAATACCAATGCCAAGGCTGACATAATACTGACGCTCCCATGCCCATAGTAGCCACACAAAGCCTCTAACTGAAATCCAAGAATATCGGTCAGGACATGCCCCCAACCATATCCAAAACCAAAGTCCAAGAAATAAACAAAAGTATTAAAATAATTCCATAACATGAAATGGAGTCTTCCAGAGTATAGAAGATCACAACTTTAATCCAATACAAAGTTGTTCCCAAATCTAAGGTCACTAAGCAGAAGGAGAAATATGGCCAGTTCCTATACCGTATGGGGATACAGCGACCAACGATAGGTTAACGGGTGTACACTAGCATGTAATCAAGAATTAGGATAAAATAATGCTATCAGTCAAAAACAAAGTAAATTACTAAATGCAACCACATACATATATACATATATACCATGCTGGGAAAGGGAACCAGGTTTAGAATGTATTTAAAACCTTAACTTAGGTTGTTTATCTTGAACTTCCTACAACTAACCACGGGCTATAAGGGTCCAGTGTTACCCCCTGAATAGGCCCTAGTACATGTAGCCTTACAAATCAGAGATATCATAGGGGTCGAGGATTCCTGTGTTCACTTTTCCCTCCATGATACATATATACAAGTATAAACTTAGGGGATTCCCATGTACCTAACAAGTATATGGTTACCATGACCAACCCTCATATCAAAAAACATGTTTAATTAAAATCCACCATTATTGCCTAATTAAAAACATTAGAAGATAATCAAACCACCAAATCCAGAAATAAATTGCCAAGACACTATGAAGTGGTATCATCATACTGCCTATAGCTTGCAAGCAATTTCATTAGCCAATACTTATGGGATTCCCATGTACCCCATAGGGTTTTGTAACAACCCAAAATCACCCCTCGGGATGCTACAGGTGCCTAGGGTCATAAGTGACCCCAAGCTAACCCTTCACTTGGCATCACACATAAATAACTGATTAAAATGCATAAAACCAAAAGAATAAGAAAGAATATATCTCTAATATTAATTTGCTCAATACCAAAACTAGATTCACAAGGTTACAACTCAACTTTTTACAACAAAATCAAAACCCAATACATTAACTTCTACTCTCTATCTATGATTCCTCTACTAGTACTAACCATGGATAGTTGGGTCATGACTCCCAAGAACCCCGACTCAATACGGCTAGAAAAGGAAATACCACTCGTCTCAACTATATCACTGACTTGAGCCTTTGAATCAAACGGACTCGTCACCTGCCAACTGGAAGCGGCGAACTGATCGAACATGGTACATATGCTATAATTTATACCTATATTATGAGACAATGTAGCACATAGACATATATGTGGATTAACACTTGGGAATATACTGGGTATATGGGGTGAATGTACATGTATAAAATAGTATCAAACTTCTTCAGTCAAATCATGGATGTAATATAGGATGACTCACACAGCTTGAACAAGTATGAAATATAAAGATCATAAATCATGTAAGATAAGGCACATACCACAAATCTCATGAGTCATCATTCTTTAACCTTAAAATAAGAAATCTTCTCCTATTCTCAACACTCAATACCAAAGGGGCTTTAAAAAATACTATCAACTCATGCATATGCCTCAAGGAGGGTAAAACTTCATTAGTGCTCAAGATCTCATAACTTTTTTTGAACTCAAATACTTGGAAATCGGAATCATATCACTTTGAAACATACTAGAAGGCATTTCATTCACTTTAGAAAAATATCTTATTTCAAGCTTTAGGGAAATCATTCAATCTCAAAAGGAAGATACTAGTTTAGTGAAAATAACTCATCTCAAGGTTTCATGGGAAAATACCAAATCAAGGAAAACCACTTCCTTTTGAAGAGAAAATTCATATCAACGGAATACTTTAGCTAGGAAACCATTTTACAACCTCAGTAGTAGGAAAATAGCTCAGAAGATAGAAAATGCTTTAGTTTTTGAGGAAGTAAGTGATCTCAAGTTTGAAAGGCAAGGGAGGTTTTCGTAACCATCATAAACCATGCGAGCTACACAGATTCCAATATTTTGTCCTCCTAAGGAAAATACCCCACGTTGGAGAGGAGCGTCATACTCTTGCTAGGGAGTATAACCTGGGTCTAGTGATCACTAAATGAAACTCGACCTCAGGCCCAATATCAACTCGGCCATAGGCCCAATAATCATAAACTTGGCCTCAGGCCCAACCTATGGTTGCACGTAGTTTTGGGGTAAAAAACCATAGTAACTTACCCGCTCGGTGCTAAATACTACTCCCTTTGGATTATCTGCGCTTGTCTCATAAAAATCTACTTTTAGAATAATCTCATGGTTCACCATGAACCCAATAATCAAATCAATAATCTCACATAGTGAAGTGGATTTCAAATCTCTGGGACTATTAGGTCAATTCATTTCTCAATCATCTCAAAATACTCAAATCATGGGTGCTTATAGCACAAGGGTTCACAAATTCACAAGTCCCAATTAGGGCTTGCTAACCCATAGTTTAGTCTCAAGTTAAAGCTCATCAAAAGTATAATGTAATATCATATAAATTCGCAAATCATATTTAAATCTAGGAACTTCAGCAATTTATCTCAAAATCTCAATATAATCATCTGCTTCAATATCTCAAACATTGACTGAGATTATCAAGACAACATTACATGGCTTTAGGCACACAACTATATTTTTCGGGTATGAATACCCCCAGGACTCGATAGAAGAAAACTGACACACATGACATGACTTGATCACAAGATTGGAGTCCACAATTTGCTATATCATAAGTAGGGGATAGTATACTTCATGTATTTAATCAACACCTCAAACATTGTAGGGAAAGCATGGATATAATTTGCACAAAAAATTCATATTTTCATCATCATACATACTTCATGCCATCACCATAAGAATACATAAATAGCATGGGCATTCATATTGAAGTGTATCGCTAACATGGACTTGTTATTTAGATATCATGAAATCATGTAAATATGAACTTCTAACATCCTAGGCATTTTATCAAACACCTTACATGCATTTTTTAAGGCATAGGTGGATTTGATACTTGCATTAGTTCAACCCACCCAAAGTTCATGATTTTTAACCAACAATCATATATATTCAATAAAAAACACCCTTAGATATCATCTTGAAACTTGAACAACAATCATCAATGTGTACATGCTTATATCACCACAAAAGTTTACAAAATAACATTTAAAAGCGTGCTTCTTGAACTCTATGAATGAATTGAATCCATAGATGAACACTACGCATACCTTAAAGCTTGATCTTGAAAGAGATCTAATGTTTCTGAAGGTTCCTGAAGAAATCCTTACGCCTTCCCTTGATTTTTCTTGGCTAGGGTTTAACCCCTTTGGGAAAGAATGTTCTTGTTCCTGAGGAGATGATCTTGAGAGAAAACCCTAATCTTGTGGTTAAAAGTGTATGAGAGATATTTTTGAGATGTTTTAACTAAATATAATGGAAGATAATACATTCCTTGAAGGTTACAAGTCATGGGAAGTAAAAGGAAAAGACCAAAATACCCTTATGAAATAAATTGCCAGTTGCTGAAAGTAATAGCTGATGACATTTGTGACAAAGCATCAAAAATATGGTAAGCCGTCAAAACTCTCATCACACAGAAACTGGAATTGATGGTTTCTACCTAAGTGTGATGACCTTCATGGTAGGATGTCACAAATGTAGTAAGCTACCACGAATGTCGTCACACAGGAGCTGGATTCTGCCTAAGGCTGATGACCTTCGTGGTAAAGCATCACAAATATAGTAAGCTACCATAAATATCATCTCACAGGAGCTAGATTCTTCCTAAGGCTAACAACCTTCATGGTAGGGAGAGACAAATGTGGTAAGCTACCACGAATGTCGTCACACTGTTTCCAGCCTGACATGCTAGAGTAAAATAGAAATAACTCTTTGCTCCAATATCGGATTTAGGCAAACTTGGTATTGTTGGAAAGATAATTCAATTAACTATTAGTTGATAGGTCATTAGCTCAAAAATTCTAAGTATAATGAGAGATATTCTCATTTTAAATTGACTATACCAATATCTTTCTCAAGAATTCCATCAGTAAGGAATGTTTTAATTCGCCTGATAGCTGGGAGTTATTTGAAGCCTTAGTATAAATCTAAACTACTCACAACACTATAAAAGAACCATGATGTACTATGCATGAGCTTGGTACATGGCTCTAATTTTGGTTTGGATTTTTTGGGGTATTATAATATCTCCCCCTTGGACACATTCGTCCTCGAATGATGACTGCTTGAGAGGGGAAAAAAGATAAAATAACGCATACACTGATCATGCTCAATTGGCACATGATTTTAGGACTAAATTGAATTCTAAACTAAATATATCCTAACTGAACATGCATAACTGATGCATGAATGATAAGCTGAACTCATGAATGTATGATAAGATATGCACTGATACTTGATACAAATTTTATACTAGAATTCTTAACATGTAACTAAATAAGCTTAAGGAAAATGGTTACCTAGAGCTAAGTCTGAATTAGTAGAGAAAAGATGAGGGTACTTGGTTCTCATGTCTGCTTCTACTTCCTAAGTAGCTCACTCCATGGACTGATTCCGCCAAAGAACCTTGACTAGAAGGATTTCTTTATTTCTCAGCCTATGAGTCTGATAGTCGACAATTTTTACTAGAATATCTTCATAAGAGAGGCTATTCTGAATATCAATGCTATCAATAGGGACTACAACTGCTGGGTCACCTATGCACTTCTTGAGTAAAGAGATATGGAAGAATGGATGGACTGAGGCTAGATCAGAAGACAATTCGAGCTCATAGGCTACCTTGCCGAAATGATTGAGAATCCTGAAGGGACCGACATATCGGGGACTGAGCTTTCCCTTCTTGCCGAATCTCTTCACTCCCTTTATGGGAGAGATCTTGAGATAGACATAGTCATCGACCTCGAATTTGAGATCCTTTCTACGAACATCCGCATAAGACTTCTGTTGGCTCTGAGCAGTTCAGAGTCTTTCTCTAATCAACTGAACTTTCTCTAAGGCATCGAATACTAAGTCAGGCCCTATGAATGTGGTCTCACTAACTTCAAACCAACTGATCAGAGACATATATCTCCTACCATAGAGAGCTTCGAATGGAGCTCTCTGAATACTGGAGTGATAGTTGTTGTTGTATGCGAACTCAATCAAAGGAAATTGGTTATCCCATCTTCCCTTGAAATCAATTGCACATGCCCTTAGCATATCTTCTAGAGTCTAAATAGTCCTTTCTGCTTGACCATCTGTCTGAGGATGAAACACTGTATTGAGATGAACTTGGGTACCAAGACCCTTTTGAAATACTTTCCAGAAGTGAAAGGTGAACTGGGTACCTCTATCTGAGATGATAAATAGTGGAACACCGTGTAATCTGACCAAATCCCTGATATAGAGTTTGGCATAATCCTTGGCTGAGTAAGAGGTACAACCTGGAAGAAAATTAACTAACTTGGTCATTCTGTCTACAATGACCCAAACTGAATCATACTGATGACGTGTACTAGGAAAACCCATCACAAAGTCCATGTTCACTTTTTCCCACTTCCAAGTAGGAATAGTGAACTCCTGCATGGAACCACTAGGTTTTTGATGCTCTATCTTAACCTGCTGATATGTAGAGCACTTAGCCACAAACTCTACAACGTCTCTCTTCATTCCACTACACCAATAGATCTCCCGCAATTCGCGGTACATATTAGTGGTCCTTGGATGAATAGAGTATCATGCACCATGTGCTTCTACAAGAATTTGCTGCCTCAAGTCATCTACACCGGGAACACACAGATAGCCCTGACAACGAAGAACACCATCTCCCCCTTGGGAGAAAACCTCTACTTCTTGACTCTGAACTGACTCTTTTAGCTTGACAAGGCTAGGATCCTTGTCTTGCTTCTCTTTTACCTCAAAAAATAGTGATGACTCTGAACTACTCTGAACACATACACCACCCTCTGAAGAGTCGACTAAGAGAACACCTAGTCCGAAAAGATGATGAATCTCTTGAGCTAATTTCCTTTTACTATCCTCAACATGGGAAACACTACCCATAGATAGTCTACTGATTGCGTCGGCCACTACATTGACCTTGCCCGGATGATAAAGGACACTCATGTCATAATCCTTCAAGAGCTCTAACCACCTTCTCTAACAAAGATTGAGATATTTTTGGGAAAAGACATACTGAAGGCTCTTATGATCTGTGAAGACGTCTACATGAACACCATATAGATAATACCTCCAAATCTTTAAGGCAAAGACAACTGCTGCTAACTTAAGGTCATGAGTAGGATAATTCTTCTCATGGGGCTTTAACTATCTGGAGGCGTAGGCTATGACTCTACCATATTGCATGAGAACACAACCTAAACCTACTCTTGATGCATCACAATATTCTACGAATCCATCAGAACTATTGGGAAATGCTAAAACTGGAGCTGAGGTGAGTCAAGTCTTCAACTCCTGGAAACTCTTCTCGCAAGGTTCTAACCACTAAAACTTGACCTTCTTCTGGGTCAATCTAGACATAGGAGATACAATACACAAAAATTCCTCAACAAACCATCTATAATAGCTAGCCAAACCCAAGAAACTCCTGATATTTGATGGAGAGATAGGGCGAGGCTAGTTTTTTACCACTTTGGTTTTTTGAGGATCTACTCTAATGCCATCACTGGAAAAAATATGGCCAAGGAATGCTACTGATCTTAACCAAAATTTGCACTTACTGAACTTGGCGAACAACTGGTGATCCCTGAGAGTCTGAAGAAAAATTATAAGATGGTCTGAATGATCATGCTCTGTGCAAGAATAAACTAGAATATCATCTATGAAGACTATGGCGAATGTGTCCAAGTACTGCTTGAACACCCGGTTCTTCAATTCCATGAAAGTTGTAGGGGCATTGGTAAGAACAAAGGACATGACTAGAAATTCAAAGTGACTATACCAAGTACGAAAAGATGTCTTCCGAATGTTATATTCTCTAACTCTGAGCTGATGATAGCTTGATATGAGGTCTATCTTGAAGAAATAACTGGCACCTTGAAGTTGGTCAAGCAATTCATCTATCCTAGGTAGCGGATACCTGTTCTTGATCGTGACTTTGTTGACCTGACGATAATTAATACATATTCTGAGAGAACCGTTTTTCTTGTGCATAAATAAGATTGGCTTACCCCATGAGGATACACTGGACCTAATGAATCCCTTATGTAAGAGATCCTTCAACTGATCTTTAAGTTCATTAAGTTCTACTGGTGCCATTCTGTATGGCAGAATAGAAATAGGCTGAGTATCTGGGAGAAGGTCTATGCCGAAGTCTATTTCCCTTTCGGGAGGAATGCCTGAAAGACCTTCAGGAAAAACGTCTGAATATTCATTAACCACTGGGACTGATTTGAGACTTGGAGATTTGGAACTGGAGTCCTTAACATGCACGAGATAATACATACACCCCTTAGAAATCATTTTCCTTGCCCGAAGGTAGGAAACAAGCTGATCCCTGAAAGACGAAGTCTACCCTTCCCACTCTAGGACGAGCTTATTCAGGAACTTAAACTGAACTATCCTATTTCTGCAGTTGACTAAGGCATAGCAGGTATGAAGCCAATCTATGTTGAGAATGACATCAAAATTAGTCATCTCTAACTCAACTAAATCTACTAACGTGGATTTTTGAAATATCATAATCGGGCAGTTCCTGTACACCCGCTAAGCTATGATGGTTTTACCCACTAGGGTAGAGACTGAAAAGGGCTCTGCTAAAATTTTGGGACTGATTCCAAAATTGCCTGCTATGTATGGAGTGACAAAAGACAAGGATGCACCTGGGTCTAGGAAAGCATAAACATGAATATAGAAAATTTGTAACGTACCCATAACAACATCAGGAGAATTTTCCTGATCCTGTCGGGTCTGAAGAGCATAGAGTCTATTTACGAATTGCCCACTAGTAGCACTGGAAGTGGTACCCTGTAGGTTCGGGAGACTGGACTGAGCTATGGAATGATTCTGCTAACCCTGAGGACCTAGCTGAGGACAGTCCCTAACTCTGTGGCCTAGCTTGCCACAACAAAAACAAATTCCTTGACCCACACTATGCACACCCTGATGGTGCTTACCGCAGGTCTGACATTAAGGATAAGTGTAGGAACTGCTAACACTGCTCTGAGATTTAGAGCCTAGTGCTCTGTCTCTTTGCCATCCCTGAACTTCGGCACTGGGGCACTAATGGAGGAAGGGGATGGAACTATTGGCTTAGGATGAGAATGTGAACGATTTCCTCCCTTTGATTTGGGCTAAGCAAAACTAAAACTGACTGTTCTTTCTCTCTTGTTCTACCTCTCCCTAGTCTTAACCTTCTGCTCCTCTATCTATTGAGCATGGGTTATGATTCTAGCTAAGCTTATATCACTATTTAGCATCGCAGATCTACACTCATTCACCACGCTATCGGTCACCCCTGACACGAACTTGCTCATCTTAGCCCTATTGTCTGCAACCACATGAGGGGCATACCCGGCTAGCTGAGTAAATCTGAGAGAATACTCCCTAACCGACATATTTCCCTGCCTGAGATTGATGAACTCAAGAACTTTGGCCTCTCTCAGCTCTTGGGGAAAGAATCTATCTAAGAAAGCCATCACGAATTCTTCCCACTCAACAGGACCTGCATCCTCTAACCTTTTTGCTAACCACTGCTTATCCCAAGTGTGAGCGACATCCTACAATTGGTATGCGGCTAACTCGGCACTCTGAGAAAAAGTGACTCCCATGATATCAATGACTTTCTGGACTTGTTCAACGAATTCCTGAGGATCCTCGTCTGACTTAGACCCAAAGAAGGACGAAGGGTTCATTCGGGTGAAGTCCCAAATCCTAGCTGCTTCTGAATTAGCCACTGGGTGGTCGAAATGACTGCTGGTCATTCATTATAGGAAGCTACAGACTGAGAAAGAGTGATAAATATGGTCCTAAACTCCATATGAGAAACATGTTCGCCCAAAGGATCTTCGGGCTAAGGAATTGGCTGATTTCTTCTCTTTGGAGGCATGTTTCTGAAATAAGAGAAGAGTGGATTAGACTGAGAGACTGGCTTGAAATTATGCTTACTAGCATGACATGAATACTGAAGAAAGGGAACTGTTCGTAAAACATCTCATACATAAATGTGGCCTGTAACGCACCCATGTACAAGACTCTACTATATGTGACTTTCAAACTTCCTAGGATTCTATTGAACCTTAGGCTCTGATACCAAGTTTGTAACGCCCTAATTTTCTGAACCGGAATGCTACACGGTGCTTATGACCCCAGGGGACCAAAAGATAACCCATAACCGATATCTGTACTTGTATACTACAATTCATGACATAATAATACAAAAAACATGCACAATAGGCCATAAGGTTCAACTGAAATAATATAACATCCATATGGGCAAAAAATACCCAAAACAACTGAAAACTGAATCAAATCAGAACTAAATCTGAATACTGAATCTAAAAGCTAAATTTGAGCGTAAATCCGAAAGCCTCTATGTATTATCTAAAATAAGGAGTTGAAGGAACATGTCTCCAACTAACTCCATAAACCTGAACTGAAGAAATAAATGAAAAAATCAAATAATGTCATCCTCGAATGAAAAGGACTCACTTTAACTCTGTATACTGAATGCGATTGTTACTGCTGGTCTGGGACACATGCCTCTGAACCTATGGTGTAACATGAAAAGAAAGAACCATAGCGGAAATACGTCAGTACAACTGGATTACTGACTATACGAGTGAGGTAGGCTAACGCAAAGGGTTTACATGCATGAATAATACTACTGAATGGATGATATAAACGTAAGAATACAAATATACATACATAGTAACTAAGATCATGAGTGCGTGATGGCTAAATCTGTACGCTAATACATGGCTAGAACCGTAGTTCTGATAACATGGATGATTGTATCTGATAGCCCTGAATCTAGTTGAACTCTTTGAGTTCCATACTATAACTGAATTTCACCATATCTAATAGTCCTGGTATACTGATATCTGAAGAACTATCTGAGTTCTTTTACTGAGACTGATACTGAAACTGTGGGAGGTAGTTGTTTAACCGACATGTCCCATATGTGTCATTATGGCTAAGATGGGGTCCAATCTCTGTCCTGACTTGAAGGGAGTCTATACCGTGCCACTATTAAGGACAACATGTGAGCAACCCTCATATAACAGGTAACACTAGTGAGAACGGTGGGAACCCTCATATAATAGGTTAAGCCACCTCATCTACCCTCATATAATAGGTTGCGATGTCTCAACCTATGCTAGCTACATAGTTCTAGAATGCAAGGATGACTGCTATGAATCACACCCTCATATACAGGTGAGTTCCCATCCTTGGGTTCACTTGGTGCTAACTCCTACTCCCATCTGAAGAGACCAAACATGATTCAACTGACTGTACATGGACAGATTAACTGACTTCCGTTGACTGACGGAGTAGTACTATTATCTGAGAGTTAACTGGGATCATGAGATTTTTGAGGTTTCCTAAGTAACATGACTGACTAAGTTCTATAGATTATAACTTGACTGAGATTATTGCGAAAACATGACATGGTACTAGGAACACAACTATGTTTTTCGGGTATGAATACCCTATGTTTTTCGAGTACAAATACCCCCAGGACTCGATAGAAGAACACTGACACACATGACAAAACTTTATCAACAGATTGGAGTCCATAATTTTCTATATCATAAGTAGGGGATGGTATACTTCATGTATTTAATCAACACCTCAAACATGGTAGGGAAAGCATGGATATATAGTTCACACACAATATTCATATTTCCATCATCATACATACTTCATGCCATCATCATAAGAATACATAAATTGCATGGGCATTCATATTGAAGTGTATCGCTAACATGGACTTGTCATTTAGATATCATGAAATCATGTAAATATGAACTTCTAACATCCTAGGCATTTTATCAAACAATTTACATGCATTCTTTAATGCATAGGTGGATTTCATACTTGCACTAGTTCAACCCACCCAAAGTTTCTGATTTTCAACCAACAATCACATATATTCCATGAAAAACATCCTTAGATATCATCTTGAAACTTGAACAATAATCATCAATGTGTACATGCTTCAATCGATAAGGAATGTTTTGATTCGTCTGATAGCTGGGAGTTATTTGAAACCTTAATATACATATAACCTACTCATAAAACTATAAAGGAACCATGATGTACTATGCATGAGCTTGGTACATTTTTCTAATATTGGTTTGGATTTTTTGGGGTATTACATGATCTCGAGGTCTGATAACACTGATACTGAATAACTAGACCTCTAGATATAGATAACTAAGTACCGAGGACAGGAACTGATGGTACTGAAGCTGATTAATTAAGTCGACTCATATGAATAGGCGAATTTTCTTGGTTCCGCTATCTGACGGAATATTAGTGAACTCTGAAAAGAGTACTCGAATACTACAGAGATTTGCATTGAGCACATGTATACTGCTAGATCTGAGCAAAGTATACAACCAAGGCTAGGGTGCTAACGATACCGAGATTAATTAAGTTCTGTAACTTTCTGAGAGTCCTAAGTTCTATAACTCATGGAATTCTGAGAATTATGGTTCGACTAAGTTCATCACAAAGACAGAAATGGGCTCTAAACAGCAGTTAAATTATTGGGTACATATACCCCCACGACTCAATAATAGAAAGGTAAAACATAATCATTCATGACCATGGGCATTTATTCACCATCACAATCACCAAGGCGCCACTTCAAGCATTTAGGGATTATAATCACGCGATAACTTAGGGGGGAAATGCTATTGGGTCACACTCCATTCAACAAGGTCTTGCATCAAGAACTTAGCATGTATTTGGGGTCTTAGCATGTTTCGAATAACACATAATTGGGGAAACTTTATGTCACGTCACAGCTCATCCATTAAACACCTAGTATGTATCAAAGTCTTAGCATGTATCAAAGAGCACATAATATTGGGAATTCCAAACTATCATGTCACAATTCAATCACTGAGGCTTTAAACAAACATTTGGCATGCATGATCTTGCGCAAAAATAGGGGGTTCCTAGTCAACATTCTGTATTGGCTCTAATTCCTTCACATAAGTATTTCATCAAACGTATGGAGAGAATGTGTTGCTTATTCAATAATTTCTTCACTAAATTGGCATGAACACATCATCTAACAAGAAATGTGAAAATCGTTTATCATGGACATCACATGAATATCACATACTAGGGTTAAAGCTTGATAACTTTGTAAACAAACACGAGTCACAATTCAATCATAGCATGAACATCAATTTCAACTCACATGAATCATGATAACTCATAAACATAAGAATCTTTGAACTTCAGAAAAGGGTTCTAGAGTTTCTTGGACAAGAGGGACTCAAGAGTCAACCTATACATACGACTATCTTTCCCAACACAACATCATCACAACTGTCCGTTATCTCTATCGCAACCTAAGGAAGAGGTCTCTGAAAAGTTATAACATAAGGACCTAGAGTATGAAGGGACATTGCACCTACTTGGCACTCAACTGACTCGTGAAGCCTTTAATATCACAAACTTATCAAAGTAGTTTATCCCAAGAACATGCATAACTTATGTTTCTAAACCATGAGAATCGAAGTCATACACAACACCATCATTCATAATCTCACTAGTCCAAAACTCATGGGATGTGATCCCGACTGCCAAATGCACCAGAACCCCTCATTTCAGGACTAGGAGATTACATATTTCTCTATCATATGCATGAACATGAATTAGGATAATGGAATAGAAATGTAAAACGTGAGCAGGTACTAGGACAACAAAA
Source organism: Capsicum annuum (assembly GCF_002878395.1). Lineage (NCBI taxonomy): Eukaryota > Viridiplantae > Streptophyta > Magnoliopsida > Solanales > Solanaceae > Capsicum > Capsicum annuum. The sequence continues at coordinate 204,608,030 of NC_061122.1, read as the reverse complement.
AGCACTAAAATGAGATTAGGGTCAAGCATCAATCCTTCTCGAAGCTATTCTATGGCTCACTGGTACATCCACTGGAGTCTTAAGGTTCAATGCGGTTATCGGTCTTATCAGCTCCCCCTTAGACTTAAGCCATTGCTCCAAAGAAGTAAACCACCATATAAACTCTTGTTCGACTATCATCACCTTGCTCTAGAGTCAGGGATATAACAATGCACATAAATAAAAGAACTTAACCCGACTGACTGCACTTCAAAGTGTAAAACAACAACACTACAAACCCAATATATTCCCATATAAGTGGAGTCTGGGGAGGTTAGATTGTACACAGTCCATACCACTACCCTTAAAGGAGTAGAGAGGCTGTTTCCAATAGACCTTTAGCTCAGGACAAAAACGCAACATACAAAAGCATTCAAATCATAGGACACCGTAAAACAACATAGGTACGACATTCACAACAAATTGCACATTGACAAACCGAGGACATCAAAGTCCACCTAATTACCGACTACGATTTATCCACACTCTTAGCCCTCTATCCTAATGTTTTCCCTTTAAATCTTCTTATCCAGGGTTATATCCTCAATCAACTATAATTTCCCCACGTCACGCTCTATCACATCACTCCACAAAGCGTGATGCCAAATCATAAAACTACCTTCTGAGATACACATCATCCATCTATAACCCCAATAGTCTTCATTTACTACTTAACGCTTAGAACGGGTATCTCCTATTCTTTGACGGACCACACCACTCCTGCCATAGCCTACCACTACATCGCCTATAACTTATGTTTCTAAACCATGAGAATCGAAATCATGCACAACACCTTCATTCATAATCTCACTAGTCCCACCTAGAAACTCAGCATTACTACTAACCAGACAATATGTAATAATCCTCAAGAACAAAGCATCCCCACAACACCTTGGGCATACTTCTACATCATACATACAACATAAAACTTGATTACAAATCAAACAAACTTAGGCCCTTGCACACACTATTCAATTCTATTAGATTGCTTCCCTATAACTAGTACCATTAAACAAGAAACTGCTACCTCTACTTTTATTACCACCAATCATTCAAGCTTAGTGTCTAGCGCTAATCTCACTCAAACGTAATGAAACAAAAGATCAAATTCACATGCCCACTCGAACTTCATAACTGATAATAATCGATCAGAATCATATGGCCTATCTTATTTTTAATTCATCAGCACACCCTCCTTCTACACATCATTACTATCCACCTATTTATACAACCCCAATATAGCTCATAGCCCTATAAGTCTCGACTAAAATCCAACCTACAATCTCAGGAATTCCTAAATCAACAACACCTATTTACCAATTACTTTCATCAATAACCTGTACCTTCTAATGCAATATTTACCATCAACAACTCTCTTCATATATCAACAAATAATATTTCTCCTTAACAAATGACTCCATCTCTACCTCACATAAATAAACAAGTAAGGACACAACACTTCATTAATAGCCCACACATGTGCAAAAAAATTCAGCTATACATATATACATATAAGTTCAACAAATGGCCCTTACCACTTCTCTTATCACCACCACTCTAAACCCCTAGTTCCAACCAACACAAAAATAATAAGATGCACAACAAGTTACTAGTGAATCGAAATAGGTCTCACACGACTTCACTAGACTTTTGTTTTATGTTTTGAATAAGAAAATGAGATGAATAACAAAGCAACTATGCTAGTGAATCGAAAGAGCCCCACACGGCTTCACTTGACTTGATTTTTTTCTTTTCAAAATGACTATGATAACAAGATTACATATTGCAAAAGATAGAAACTTGACACATAATATTCAATGATCTAAGAATACACATCTCATTCTATTTCACTTGTAAGACTCATAAGAGTGAGGCAATAACTTCCATCACGAGGGACTCCTAACACACCACAAGGCACTTATCAAGATGCTTTGAGAAACTTTTGAAGCTTCTTACTAGCTAATCTAAGAACGTTATTTGGGAAAAAATGGAAACATAGGAATAATGATATCTCAAGAGTAATAATGTAACACCCTGATGTCTTCTTAGCTATATTTCGTCCATGGAAAGACTAAGAATTAGCTTCTAAAATGATCTAAATTAACTTTCATGTGGAATTTCCTACATTTCAACCTATCATTATGTAAATAACTGAATTATCTTTCCAACGATATAAGATTTGTCTAAAACGGACCCTCGGTGAAAAAGTTATGAATAATTTATAGTTTCAGTCATAAATATCATCATTTTTGTGTCTAGAGCATCGCGGAAAGGGTCAAATTGTCAATCGTCAAATTCTAGTGGGTCTCCGCAATGGTGGCGCATTGCTGAGGCACCTAATTTCCCACTCCTCAAATTCCAGTGGACCACCACGATTGTGGCGCGTCGCGGTGGTACCCGAAATCAGGTTTTTTAGTTCAAATTTCCAGTTCCGTTCAAGAGTCATTAAGGGTAATTTTGACTTTTTCCTAACCTTTAAAACCGTCCAAACAAAGGATTTAGGGTATGTTTGAGCAACCTAACCCTATTTTCATCAAAATCATCAAGAATCCTCTCTAGGGTTTCAAAATAAAAACCGAAGTAGTTCAAGATTCAACTGTAGGTTTCGAAGTTGGTCACATATTTGGAATCCCCAGGCCGTAGGCTTCAATAAGCACCTATTGTCTTCCTAATTTAAGGTACGTGGGGTTTTTACTAAAATCTCATGGGCAGAAAAATCATGTTTTAAAAATGGGGGTCTGAAGTTTATGAATATAATTATGTTTTAGAAGTTTTAACGGTGTTGTTTTGGTCTTTAGGCCTTTCCCCCAAATTGATTTGAAATTATGTATATATGTACGTATGAGTTCAAGAATGGTTATTCAATTGAGAGCATGAATTATAATGAATCCCTCTCTTGTTATGAGTTTTCTCCTCTTCGTATGATATAAATTATTTTGAATGCGTTTTGAAGAGCATGATATGAAATACTTTGTTTTTTGCTATGTTTTGAATATGATTTTTGAATATGAAGGAGAGGGTTGTGGATGTTCAATATACATATAATTAAAGAGTGCAAGGTTTTTCCAAAAGCACGTGACCACCATATGTTTGATGAGAGTTTTTGCATGGTTTTGACTTGAGTTTTTGGAACATAAAATCTTTTATGCAAATTACATGTTTTGGGTGGTCTAAAACTATATTTTTTTATGAAATATCATGATTATTGCATTATGGCTCAGAAATAGAACTTGCAAGTCTTGGTGTGATGACACCAACTTAGAAAATGCCATGATAAATTCAGAATAGAATAGAATAGAATGCATGTTTAAAATCAAATTTTCAGATTTTGTGATTATAATGTTGCAAGATTAGAAATGGTTAAAAATTTATCAGAAAGAGATGTTAGGTGGTTCCTCGAAGAAGGCATGAGTCTAGACACTCATTGCCTAAAATCGTGATTTGCTGATTCGGGTATATCTTATATTACACTGGACTAGTGTCATGTGGTGTATTAGAATCACAGACTCCAACCCTTACGACACACTTGGGTTAGAGGCTTCCCCTCCGAGTTAATGATGGATTCCATATAGCCCATGGAATATCATAAAATGTAGGGGAGTGCCACCTAACTAAGAAGTAATACAAAGAACAGAAACTGTTTTGACAAGAATGATTTATGATTACTCGAATGATGCCCATGTGTTTCCAGAAACTATTTTATGCATGACGTTTAATGAAAAATTTCTCTCATCTATTTTATATATATGTTCAAGTACTCTATTTTGGATTACTTCGCGTGTGAGTACTTTTGTGCTGACCCCTGTTCCTCCAGGTTCTGAGGCACAGTCTAGGGGTCCAGATAAATAGTAGATATTTCAGACTGCAAATCATATTGTGCAGCGGTGAGCCTTCTATGATCCAGAAGGCCTAGTTATTTCAGATAATTATCTTTAATTCTATTTTCGTCTACCGGGGCCTTGTCCCAGTGTTTAGACAGTTTGTTTAGTCTATAGTAGAGATTTCATAGACTGAGTCAGACATTATTATTCAGATATATCTTTGATTTTAGTTTTCAGTGTTATGATTAAATTCATGTTGACCATGTTTCTGTAGTATTGTAAATCTTCCACATTTCTTTTATCATATGAATTATGTACATGATTACCAGATAGATAGGGGTGTTTTGGGATTTTATGGTTCAAAATACTTGTCACGTCTAGGGCCCCGGTTCTTGTCGTGACAAACCTTGTATCAAAGCACGGTTCATCATCCCAAGGTTTCTGCGAAATTATGTTGGGTATAGTCTTATTTATAGGTGTGTAGCATGCCACACTTATAAGAAGGAGGCTACTAGGTGTTTGGAAAATGTTTCCCTTCCTTGTGATTTAGTTCATGCTTCAGAGTCAAGTCTATTCCTAATTAGTGATCTTTTGTCTTACAGAAATAATCGCCATGCCTCCTCGTCACAATACTAATTAGAGTGCACAGAATGATGAAGTCCGTCCAACTCATGGGATGAGGACACATAATAGAGCTCCCACTTCAGACCCTATCCCTACTCTGGGAGTCTCTCCAGTCCCAACCAGTCCACCTTGGGCTCTACGGACTAATGTTAACCGTCCCCCAACTACTCAGAGAGATATTTCAAATGCAGAATTCAGATAATCTATTTATGTGCTGGCATAGTTGGTGGCTAATCAGGCTCAATGATTGAAAGATGTTGGGTCTGCATCAGTGACGTTGGAGGCTACTAGGGTGGGATAAGTCATGAGAATGAACCCACCTAAGTTTACTGGCACGAAGGTAGAAGAAGATCCGCAACAATTCATAGATGAAATAGAGAAAATTTTCAAAGTGATGCATGTGGATCAGATTAAAGGTGTTGAGTTGGCAGCCTACCAGCTGAAAGATGAAAGAAACCAATGGTACAATGAGTGGGAGGAAACAAAGGGTGATAGTGTTGATCCCACAGTTTGGGATGAGTTTGTAGAAGATTTTCTTGACAGGTTCTTTCCTCTGGAGCTGAGGGAAGCTAAAGTAGAAAAGTTCATGAACCTCAAGTAGGGTAAAATGAGCGTGCAGGAGTACCCTTTAAAATTTAATCAGCTAGCCTACTATGCTCCCGAGATGACGAGTAGTATGAGGGCCTGAATGAGGAAGTTTCCTTCCGGCCTTTCAGATGATCTGGTACTTGAGTGCCAGGGAGCTATGCTGAACAAGGAGTTGGACTTTACTAGGTTGATAGTTCATATGCAACAGATAGAGGAGAAGAAAAAGAATATTTCTGAAGCTAGAGAGAAAGAAAGACAGGCAAAAAGATCCAGATCTGCCGACCAGGGTTACAGTCAGCCTCAAAGCGATAAGTGGGATAAATAGCAGAAGAAGAAAAATTAGGGTAATACACAGTCTGCTGCCAGCGCCCTAGCGTCGAGACTACCAGTAGACAAATAATCTCAAAGTTTCCAGACTCATCATGCATCCAGAGCACCACATACTCAGTTGCAGGGTAGTGTGCCTCAGCAGCATCGTACTTTTCCACAGTGTGAGACTTGTGGTACAAATTATCTAAGGAGATGTCAATTGGGCACATTTGTATGTAATTTATGTGGTCAATCGGGTCACATTCAGAGGGACTGTCTATCTGCTAGGAAGAATGTTGGTGGTGCAAAGTCTCAGGCAAATTCTTCGTCACCACCCCTACCTCAAAAGGGTGCCACACCAACTGCCGGGAGCGATCATAAATGGTTATATGCTTTGACCAACCTCCAGGAGGTGGAAGTTTCCCCAGACGTTGTCATCGGTATGTTACAAACCTTTTCCCGTGATGTTTATGTGTTACTTGACCTCGGGTCTACTCTATCCTATGTGACCCCTTATATGGTTGTTGGTTCTGGGTTTGGGCCTGATATGATTTCTAAACCTTTCTCTGTTTCCACTCTGGTGAGAGATTCTATTATGACTAAGAGGGTGTATAAAAATTATGTGGTATCTATTCTTAGCCAGGATACTATGGCAGACCTTATAGAACTCGATATGGTTGCTTTTAATGCTATCTTAGGGATGGATTAGCTCTATTCGTGCTATGCCACATTAAATTATAGGACTCCAAGAGTCAATTTTTCTATCCCAAATGAGCCAGTGATAAAATGGGAGGGACATTCTTTAGCACCTAAAGGTCACTTTATATCCTATCTCAGGGCCCGAAGACTCATTTCTAAAGGCTATTTGTATCACCTTATCCGGGTTAAGGACTCTAATGCCGAGGGTCTTTCTCTTCAGTCTGTCCCTGTAGTAAATGAATTTCTAGAAGTCTTTCCAGATGATATCCCAATAATACCACCTGATGGGGAGATAGATTTTGGTATTGATGTGTTACCAGATACACGCCCCATCTCTATTCTACCATATAGAATGGCTCCTGCAAAACTAAAAGAGTTGAAAGAACAGCTAGAAAATCTTCTAGATAAAGGTTTTATACGCCCCAGTGTGTCACTTTGGGGTGCTCTTATACTCTTCGTGCAAAAGAAAGATGGTTCCCTTCGTATGTGCATAGACTACCGTCAGCTAAATAAGGTCACAATTAAAAATAAGTATCCTCCTCCTATGATTAATGATCTTTTTTACCAGCTTCAGGGTGCTAGATGTTTTTCAAAGATAGACCTTCATTCAGGATACCATCAGTGGAAGGTTAGAGAGTAAGATATTCCCAAAACATCTTTCCGAACCAGATACGGTCATTTTGAATTCTTAGTCATGTCCTTCAAATTGACTAATGCCCCTGCAACTTTCAGGGACCTAATGAATAGGGTTTTCCATTAGTTCCTAGATCTATTTATGATAGTATTCATTGATGATATCTTGATTTATTCCAAAAATGAGGAGGATCATGCCACTCACCTTCAAATTATTCTTTAGACTCTTAAAGATCATAGCTTGTATGCAAAATTCTCCAAGTATGAATTCTGGCTTAATGCGATTGCGTTCTTGGGTCATATTATGTCTAGTGATGGTATTAGAATGGATCCCCAAAAAGTTAAAGTAGTAAGAAAATGGTCCAGACTCGCAACTCTAATCGACATTCAGAGCTTCTTGGGTCTAGCGGGTTATGACAGAAGGTTCGTAGAGAGTTTTTCCTCCATAGCTGCTCTGCTCACTAAATTGACTCAGAAAAAGTAAAGTTTGTGTGGTCTGACTTGTGTGAAAATAATTTTAAGAAGTTGAAGGACAAGCTGACTACTGCTCCTGTTTTGACTCTTCCCAAGGGGGTAGATGGTTTTGTGGTATACTGTGATGCGTCTCGTGTGGGACTTGGTTGTATCTAGGTAGTTAAAGGTGCATGAATGAAATTACCCTACTCATGACTAGGAGTTAGCAGCCATGGTGTTTGCATTTAGAATATGGAGGCATTATCTCTATGGAGTGCATATTGATATTTATACTAACCACAAAAGTTTGTAGTATGTTTTCTCGCAGAAAGAATTGAACCTCAAGCAGAGGCGTTGGATGTAGCTTTTGAAAGACTATGATATGAGCCTGCATTACCATCCGGGCAAGGCAAGTATTGTAGCCAATGCTCTCAGCAGGTTGTCTATGGATACCCTTTCTCATGTTGAAGAAGGGAGAAGAGAGATGGTGAAGGACATTCATTGCCTTGCAAATCTGGAAGTACGACACTTAGATTCCAAAGATGGAGGGGTGGTTTTTCATGAGATAGCTAAATCATCCCTTTGTGCCGAAGTCAAAGAAAAGTAGGCCAAAGATCCCATCTTGATGCAGATTAAGAGAGATGTGGGTTACCAGAAAATCATGTCATTTGAGATTGGTGGCGATGGTATTCTAAGATATCAGAGTAGATTATGTGTGCCTGATGTATACGGACTGCGGGAAAGAATCCCTAGCGAGGCTCACACATCGAGGTATGTTGTTCACCCAGGCTCTACAAAAATGTATCATGATTTGAAAACCATTTATTGGTGGAATAATATGAAGTGAATGTGGCTAAGTATGTTGCCAAGTGTTTGAATTATCAGCAACTCAAGGTGGAACACATGATGCTAGGTGGTACTTCTCAAGAGACAGCATTGCCTTTATGGAAGTGGGAGATGATCAATATGGACTTCATCACAGGACTTTCAAAGTCTAGAAACCAGTATTATTCTAAATTATAGATAGGCTGACCAAGTCAGCGCACTTCTGGCTGTCAGGACTAACTGTTCGAGAGAGGATTATGCTAAGCTATTCATCGCAGAAATAGTTAGTTTGCATGGGGCACCTGTGTTTATCATATCTGACCGAGGTACACAGTTTTATTCTAAGTTTTGGAAATCTTTTCAGAAAGGCTTAGGTACCCAAGTGAATCTAAGTACAACATTCCACCCTCAGATTGATGGGCAAGCTGAGCGCACCATTCAGACCCCTGAGGATATGTTGAGGGCCTGTGTGATTGATTTTAAAGGTAGTTGGGTGGATCACTTTCCATTGATAGAGTTCGCGTATAATAACAGTTTCTATTTTAGTATTAAGATGGTGCCATTTGAGGCATTGTATGGGAGAAGATGTAGATCACCAATAGGGTGGCATGAATTAGGTGAGATGCAGATATTTGGGCCAGATCTTGTTCATCAGGAGATGGAAGATGTGAAGCTTATTAGAGAATGACTTAAAATAGCTCAGGGTCATCACAAATCCTACGCTGATGTTAGAAGGAGAGAGTTAGAGTTCGAAGTTGGAGATTGGGTATTTCTTAAGGTTTCTTCCATAAAGGGAGTTATGTGATTCGGGAAGAAGGGTAAGCTGAGTCCTCTCTATATAGGACCATACCAGATTGTGAGAAGAATAGGTGGAGTTGCGTATGAATTAGAGTTTCCTGCAAGTTTGGGTTCTGTCCATTCGGTATTTCATATATCTATGCTGAAGAAGTACATTGGAGATCATTCATTAGTAGTATCCATTGAAGAAATCAAGGTGATAGACTCCTTGTCCTACGAAGAAGAGCCGGTACCAATTTTGGATCGCCAAGTTAGAAAGTTGAGAAGCAAAGAGATTGTTTTGATTAAAGTATTATGAAGAAATCAGAAAGTTAAAGAAGTAACTTAGGAATCAAAAGATGATATGAGAGATAGATACCCAAATTTATTTAATTCGGTGAATGAAGTGATGGAAGGTACAATCTTTGTCCATTTCTTTCCATGCCTTTGTTTTCTTGAAATCGTGCTTATCTGTTTTCCGCATAATCATTCGGGAATGAATGATCCCAAGGGGGGATGTCAATGAAAAGTCTAATCATTAGCTTCTAGAATGATCTAAATTAATTTTCATATGGAATTTCCTACATTTCAACCTTTCATTACATAGATGACTAAATTAGCTTTCCAACGATATAAGATTCATCCAAAACGGACCCTCGGTGAAGAAGTTATGAATAATTTATAGTTCCAGTCATAAACATCATCATTTTGGTGTCTAGCGCATCGCGGAGAGGGTCAAATTGTCAATCATCAAATTCCAGTGGGGCTCCGCGATGGTGGCACATCACAGAGGCACCTAATTTCCCACTCATCAAATTCTAGTAGACCACCGCGATTGTGGCACGTCGCGGTGGTACCCAAAATCGAGATTTTTAGTTCAAATTTCCAGTTCCGTTCAAGAGTCATTAAGGGTAATTTTGACTTTTACCTAACCTTTAAAACCATCCAAACAAAGGATTTAGGGTATGTTTGAGCAACTTAACCTTATTTTTATCAAAATCATTAAGAATCCTCTCTAGGGTTTCAGAATAAAAACCCAAGTAGTTTAAGATTCAACCGTAGGTTTCTAAGTTGGTCGCATATTTGGAATCCCCAGGTCGTAGGCTTCAATAAGCACCTATTGTCTTCCTAATTCGAGGTACGCGGGGTTTTTCCTACAATCTCACGGGCATAGAAATCATGTTTTACAAATAGGGGTTTGAAGTATATAAATATAATCATGTTTTAGAAGTTTTGATTGTATTGTTTTAGTTTGTAGGCTTTTCCCCCAAATTGATTTGAAATTATGTATATATGTATGTATGAGTTCAAGAATGGTTATTCAATTGAGAGCATGAATTATAATGAATCCCTCTCTTGTTATGAGTTTTCTCATCTTCGTATGATATAAATTGTTTTGAATGCATTTTGAAGAGCATGATATGAAATACTTTGGCTTTTGCTATGTTTTGAATATGATTTTTGAATACGAAAGAGAGGGTTGTGGATGTTGAATATACATATAATGATAGAGTGCATGGTTTTTCCAAAAGCACGTGACCACCATATGTTTGATGAGAGTTTTTGCATGGTTTTGACTTTGAGTTTTCTGAACATGAAATTTTTTATGCAAATTACATGTTTTGGGTTGTCTGAAACTACATTTTTTTTATGAAAGATCATGCTCATTGCATTATGGATCAGAAATAGAACTTCCAAGTCTTGGTGTGACGACACCAACTCAGAAAATGCCATAATAAATTCAGAACAGAATAGAATGCATGTTTGAAATTAGATTTTAAGCTTTTGTGATTAGAATGTTACATTATTAGAAATGGTTAAAAATTGAGCAGAAAGAGATGTTAGTTTTTTCCCCGCAGAAGGCATGAGTCCAGACACTCATTGCCCAAAACCATTATTTGTCGATCTGGGTATATCTTATATTACACTGGCCTAGTGTCGTGTGGTGTATTAGAATCAAAGACTCCAACCCTTGTGTCACACTCAGGTTGGAGGCTTCCCCGCCGAGTCAATGACGGATTCAATATAGCCTGTGGAATATCAGAAAATGTAGGGGAGTGCTACGTAACTCAAAAGTAATACAAAGATCAGAAAATGTTTTGATAAGAATGATTTTTGATTACTCGAATGATGCCCATGTGTTTCCAGAAACTATTTTATGCATGATGTTTGATGAAAAATTGCTCTCATCTATTTTATATATATGTTCAAGTACTCTATTTTGGATTGCTTCGCATGCCAGTACTTTTGTGCTGCCCCCCCCCCCCCCCTCCCTCCATGTTCTGGGGCACAGTCTAGGGGTCCAGATAAAAGTAGATATTTCAAACCACAGATCAGATTGTGCAGTGGTGAACCTTCTATGATCCAGAAGTCCTGGTTATTTCAGATAATTATCTTTAGTTCTATTGTGGTCTACTAGGGGCCTCGTCCCAGTTTTCAGACAGTTTGTTTTGTCCATAGTAGAGATTTCGCAGACTGAGTCAGACAATATTATTCAGATATATCTTTGATTTCAGTTTTTAGTGTTATGATTACATTCAGGTTGGCCATGTTTCCGTAGTATTTTGAATCTTTCGCATTTCTTTTATCATATGAATTTTGTGCATGATTACCAGATAGATAGGGGTGTTTCAGGCCTTCATGGTTCGGAATGCTCGTCACGGCCAGGGCCGCAGTTCGAGTCGTGACAAATACATGGGTAAGGAAGCATAGCTTCACATCATGGATTCTGAGGATGAATCTGAAAGCACCTCTGACTTGGGCTTAGTGCCCGACTTGTATGAATCATGAATAAAGCACTTCAATCATCGAAACTCAAAAACACTGATGGGGTACCTCTAACTCGATTAAATCCCACTACTATCTGTAACGAGTCAAGCTTAACTGTTTCTGATACCTTGAAAATAAGGTGGAGATGGCCTGAATAGAGGAAGTTGAGGATCTGCGTAAGCACATAGAGAATCTCTCTATAGCACGATCTAAGAATTGAAAGAATGGAGACCTTTCCTAAATGCCTTGTAGCCTCTTGAAGAAAAATATAGATGTCTCCGTACCATTCCGCAAGACTCTACTAGACATGGCTTCATAGACACCCTAGGACACTTGACCCTTATGCTCTGATACCATCTGTAACGACCCAAACTCACCCCTTGGGATGCTACATGGTGCCTAGGGTCATAAGTGACCCCAAGCTAACCCTTCACTTGGATTCACACATAAATAACTAAATAAAATGCATAAAACTAAAAGAATAAGGCAGAATATAACTCTAATATGAATTTGCTGAATACCAAAACTGGAGTGACAAGGTTACAACTCAAATTTTTACAACAAAATAGAAACCCAATACATTAACATCTACCCACTATCTATGAAGCCTCTACTAGTACTGACCATGGGTAGTTGGTCATGACTCCCAAGCACCCCGACTCAATACAACTAAAAAGGGAAATACCACTCATCTCAACCGTATCACTGACTCGAGTCCCCTGAATCAAAAAGAATCGTCACCTGTCAACTGGAAGCTGCGAACTGATCGGACATGGTACATATGCTACAATTTGTACCTACATTAAGAGACAATATAGCACATAGACATATATGTGGATCAGCACTTGGGAATATACTGGGTATATGGGGGTTAATGCACATGTATAAAATAGTATCAACCTTCTTCATTCAAATCATAGATGCAATATGGGATGACCACATAGCTTGAAAAAGTATCAAATGTAAAGCTCATAAATCATGTAAGATGAGGCACATAACACAAATCTTGTGAGTCATCATTCTTTAGCCTTAAAATCAAAAATCTTCTCCTATTCTCAATACTCAAGACCAAAGGGGCTTTAAACAATACTATCAACTCATGCATATGCCTCAAGAAGAGTAAAACTTCATTAGCGCTCAAGATCTCATAACTCTTTTTGAACTCAAATACTTGGATTTCGAAATCATATCATTTTGAAACATACTTGAAGTGATTTCATTCACTTTAGGAAAATATCTCATTTTGAGCTTTAGGGAAATCATTCAATCTCAAAAGAAAGATACTCTAGTGAAAATAACTCATCTTAAGGTTTCATGCGAAAATACCAAATCAAGGGAAAACACTTCCTTTTGAAGAGACAATTCATATCAACGGAATACTTTATCTAAGAAACCATTTTGACAACCTCATTAGTAGAAAAATAGCTCATAGGAGGGAAAATACTTTAGTTTCCAAGGAAGTAACTGATCTCAAGTTTCAAAGGAAAGGGAGGTTCTCATAACCGACATAAACCATGCGAGCTACATAGAGTTCAATGTTTTATCCTCCTAAGGAAGAAACCCCGCAGTGGGGAGGAGCATCATACTCTTGCCAGGGAGTATAACCTGGGTCTAGTGATCACTAAATAAAACTCAGCCTCGGACCCAATATCAACTCGGTCTTAGGACCAATAATCATAAACTCAGCCTCAGGCCCAACCTACGATGGCACGTAGTTTTGGGGTAAGAAACTGTAGTAACTTAACCGCTTGGTGCTAAATACTACTCCCTTTGGATTATCTGCGCTCATCTCATAAAAATCCACTTTTAAAATAATCTCATGTTTCACCATGAACCCAATAATCAAATCAATAATCTCATATAGTGAAGTGAATTTCAAAGCTCTCGGACCATTAGGTCAATTCATTTCTCAATCATCTCAAAATACTCAAATCATAGGCTCTTATGGCATAAGAGTTCACAAATTCACAAGTCCCAAATAGGGCTTACTAACCCATAGTTCAATCTCAAGTTAAAGCTCATCAAAAGCATAATGTATAGCATATAGATTCGGAAATAATGTCGAAATCTGGGAATTTCAGCAATTTATCCCAAAATCTCAATATAGTCATATGCTTCAATATCTTAAACATTGCAAATGTTAGCTTTTCAAGAAGTAAAATAATGGAGTTTATACCCAGCTGTAAATTCTCAATAAAATGTACAGAAATCATGTCATTTGACTCTTAATTCATGGGAAATATCAAGATAATGCATTCAATAATAATGGGTGAAAAACCCCCAATTCAAATTCATGTAAAACCTCATAGATTTCTGGAAAATCATGATGTAAATTAGCCTTTGGGCACAAAGGTAAAAGGGTTACCCTTGTTTAAAACATCACATACCTTAGATTATGACATTGGATGAACAAGCTTTCTCTAAACACTTCTTCTTATCCTTGAAAGAGAGGGTTTTTTCCCCACTTGACTTAGGGAACTTGAATCTCAACTCAATTTGAAGAATCCATGGTGAGTTCTTAGATTCCATGGAGAAGAATTTTGTTTTAATTTGATTTGGAGATGGAAAAACAAGGTAGCTGCTTCACATAGAATATATATAGGAGGGTTTAAATGAGGGGAAAATACCTAAATATCCCTTCATAAATGGGTTAAAAATACTGAACGGGGGCTGCGACGGTCGAATTGACGGTCCGTCAAAAGTTTGACGGTCTGTTGGATCATCTGTCGCAAGCTAGCCAGAAGAAGGGACATACTGCCTCGCTGCGACGGTCTCAGCGATAGTCCATTGAAATTTTGGTGGTCCGCCATTTTGGCCGTTGCACAATGGCCAGGATGAGGCCACACTGCCTCAGAGCGATGGTCAAAGTAACGGCCCATCGAGAAGTTAGCGGTCCATAATTTTGGTCGTCGCACGATGACCAGAAAAAGGAGTCAATGCCTTGGTTTCGACGGGACGATTGACGGTCCATCAGAAACTTGATGGTCCGTCGAATCGTCCGTCAAACCTGGGTGATTCCGACAAGGTTTAGTAAAATGGCCATAACTTCATCATTCGATGTTGGATTTTGAGGAAATTGGTATCGTTGGAAAGCTAACTCAATGCTCTACTTGAAAAAAAATCGTTATTAGGGAAATTTCATACCGTTCAAAATATTTTACACTTCAGAAGACACCTCTTAAACTTTTAAGGTCGGAATAACACTTCACTCAACTTGCTCTAAGGCTCAAACTATGAGGAAATTTTATGGGGTTTTATAGGTTTCCAATCATTCAAAAACATGGCCAACAAGGACTTTCCAAATCATTTAATTCAACCAAACCAATTTAGGTTCACTTACAATTTTATGCAAGCAAGGTTTTTAATAAAAGTCAAACTATGTGACAAAACATTCTCATTGGCATTATATAAAATATGTTGAGGGCATATAGTTTCCAAAACCAAAACCAAGAGACAATTAACCATTCCCATGCAACTACAAGTTCAAGAAATAATTATAACATGAAAAACTAGAAGAAAAATATGGGAAAGCATTATCCAACCATTAATAACCAAAACCATCAACATCTATTTCAAAACCAAAACAAATCCACAATAATACCATGAAAACCATTCATTAGAATATTCTTTTAGTTGAACTAACAATGAAGGAGGAGTAACATGCCTTAGATACCAAGGAAGATGGAGAGAAACCACCCTTTAAAGCCTTAATTGACCACCGTGAGGAAACCTTAGCCTCTTTTTGAACCAAGAGCTTGAGAGAGATTAAAGAGTGTTTAGAGGATGTTTGATTTAGGAATAGTAGGTTAATTAAGTCCTAAGAGTTTTATAAGTCATGGGGTCAAAACAAGTGATGGAGGAAAATTTCCAGAATACCCCCAACTTAAACAATAAAAATTCCTGCAGGTAGGTACGGTTGGACTCGTCCACTCATACCCACATCATATGAGGGGTACTATGCAGTCGCACCCAGAATAGAAGGTTGGAAATCCACACAATGTTCACCATATGACTTCCTTTTCCCCATTTGTACCCAAAACATATGAGTAGTACCCATAAGTCGTGTCTAAGATAGAATCAAAGGGGTTTACCACTAGACAATGTACGGCTCCACTAGACCACTTCTTCACTATCCTCATGACTCATAGTGAGCCACTCATACACAGTGCCAAGTCAAGTCACTAAGTTTAAGATTAAGTGAGGGATCAACCCAACGACCCATCACCAAACCATACGACCCATACCACCAAATCGTAACCACAATAAAAATTTGACCACCAAACACTGGACATCCTACGAGTTGGGTCACCTGAACCATACCCTCATCATATGAATTGTATGGTGAGTCGCATGATTAACAAAAAACTAAAAACACAGGAAATTTTCCAAGGACCATGAGAGATCTTCAAATCATAGAATTTTTTAGGGCATTCCTGTTAAATATATATATATGTAACCTTCAGGCATTCCCCGATGAATAAATACATTTGATAAAAATGTGATATAAATAGAAAAATGATTCCAAACAAGAATTTATACATTTGATAATATAGAATCCTACGGTTTGCTTACCTAAAACTCTAAGATTTGTCGATCGATTCGTGACCTAAACATGACATTATCAAGGTCAGTCAAAATTGACAAATGTTATAAATTAAACAACGATCAATGAATCAAAAAAAACTAATATTCACTTTTATCAATTTACAACTCCCGCCCCAATTTCATTCCTAATCACACAATTATCACATTTAATATGGAATCAAACAAAAATCCATGGCAATCAAAATTGCTTAAATGTACTCAAAATAAACGACTAAATTGCATCATCAATCACATTGAGATAACATAAAAAAGAATAGAGTTGAGAATTGGACTTCTGTAAATCGGACCCGATTTTTTTCTTTTATGATAGTGAGTTAACCAAAACCCATTCAAAATCCTCAAACATAAATCCTCAATAATAAATCCCAAGTCAAAAAATTCAACCCGAACTACATTTTACCCAGACCCAATGGTTTTTTGATGGAGTTTTGGTATTGGAATCGATGGATTAGTGTTTTCTGGAGATGGATCACTTCATTGGAGCTTCAATAGGCCCTGAAAATCAATGGAATAATGTTTATCAGTGAGATTTCACTAAAAAATAAAAAATAAATAGAGGGGGTTTTGGGGATTTCAGGTGTGTGGTGACGATTTCTGGTGGTGGTGGTGGATTTTGGTTTTCTTTTGGTGGTATAGAGTGGACCACAAGGTTTTTATGTTTGTCCAGTGAGAACTCGCCAATAATAGTTAGCCTCTATCCATATTATCTCCCTCTCTTGTATCTTATTTGACTCTATTGTCTCTTACATTTTCTTTGTTCTCTCTCACTTGACTCTCTATTTTCTTCTTTTACTTAATTCTCATTCACTGGTTTTTGTGAGTCTGCATATTTGTGTGTTGTATGAGCATATGGTTTTTCTCTGTGTAGATTGTGTGCATCTATTTAGTGTATGTACATTTTGGGTGTTGCTGAGTGTGTGTATACATGTAGAAAAAACCCCCAAAACATATTGTGTGTGGGTGTGTATATATCATATTATGTGGAGTATAAGGGGTGGGGAAAATATGAAGCGTATTGGAGTGGGGGCATGTGGGATGGGGCTGGTGTGGTGGGTAATTTGTTAGGAATTAGTTATTATTGACAAGGGTAAGAAAAAGGTATAGTGGAGTTGTTATTTTTTTTCTTGTGGGGGAATTATCAAATAAGATGGGGTGCATGGTAAACTGAGGTAAATGGATAAATTTTACTTTTGGAAGGGTCAAATTTACATGTCTAAAATAAGCGATCACGTTTGTTTGCATGCTTATCTGAGCGATACAGCTAGGCCCATTTTAAGAGTGTACGTGGTAGAAAACCCGGTAGAGAATCAGAATATAGAACAAGAACAGTAAGAATGACAAAATATTTTTAATGATAAATTAGATGATGTGGACATGAATATTCTAGATGATGATAAGAGTGGAGATAAAGTGAAGGAGGATCAAACACCTATGCCTATTGTTTCGAGTAATATATTGGGAAGTTCTCAATCAACATAGCCGAGCAATCTTTCAGATGAAGAAACAGGTTTTTACAATTGAATGACATTCAAGAACTAGTCACTTCATTGCATATTACTTTCTTGAAAAAATATTTCAAACTCAAGAAGGAGATTAATTCGCGTAGTGTGTATTGTTTTAGTTGTGCACATTAGAAATGTAAGTGGTGATTAAGGATTGTGAAATTCATAAGTTCTGACAGATTCTGTATGAAAACTTATAAAAGTATCACACATATGGTTTGAAGCATATTATAGTCCATCATCCGCACGCCACGACAAATACTTTAAAAATAGATTCCCCATTGGAAAAGGCCCATCTATAAGAGATATAAGCAATCAACTTTGTAAACAATTAGGTTGTAAGGTGAGTTATTGAAAGATTTATAAGGGCATGAATATTGCAAAGCCTTTAGATAGGGGAACACATGAGCATAGGTATGCAGTGCTTGATGCGTACCAGTATATGCTTGAGTCCGCCAATCCAGAAAGTAAGACGGCATTCCAAGTTTATGTAAATAGAATGTTCAAGTATTTTTGTAGCATATCCATCTTGGATTCTTGGTTATCAAAAGATGAGAAAATTCATAGCCGTCGATGGGACATTTTTAATGAGCATGTATAAAGGAGTTTTATTATCGACAGTAGCACATGATGCAGAGAATCACATCTTTTTGATGGATTTTTGTATAATGGATAAGGAATGTGATTCTTTGTATCAATATATTTTTGAACAAATGATAAGCTATTGTTTAGATTTCTAATAAGCATCCAAGTGTCCAAAGATTGTTTCAATTGTCTACTCTTCAGCTTACTATGGTTATTGCATGAGGCATCTTGGGGAAAATATTTGAAATAACTATCACAATTCAAAGGTCGTGTCTCATTTTTATAAACTAGTTATAGCACATGATAGAGTTGAGTTCTTTGATCATTTCAATCAAATAAGAGATGTGGTATCCAAGGCAGCGGAATATCTCTAACATGTCGGATTCGACAGAAGGAGTTGGACATTTGTCTGGGAAATAGATACATTAATATAAATTTAATGTCTTGTTTGGGTTTATTGTAATACTATGTCTTACTAAGTGATTTTTTTATATTGGCATAATATTATGACGTCAAACATAGTTGTATTAGTGAATTCAATTTTTGATGTTGAAAGAGAATTTTTCATTACCGCTCTATTTGATGAAATAAACATGAGGTTTGCAAAATTATTTCACGAGAGGTATATAGAGTTGGTCAACTCACCAAACAGACTTGTTCCTTTAATGGAAAAACAAACATCAAAGTACATCGATTAAGGGAATAAGTTATTGGCCCATCAAATAGCCAATCAGAAGTTCAGCATCAACAGTCATGGTAATGTTTCCACTATCGATCTTTAAAAAAGAACTTGTACATGTAGATTTTTTTACTTTAAAAAATTACCTTATCCACGTGCTATGACAGCGCTTCGGGTCCAATATGGTGCACAATATGGAATCAAATTTATGAGTACTTATCTCCATATTATTCGGTTAAAAATAAATGATTGCATATTGTGAGGATATTAATCCAGTGCCTCCTGAATACTTGGATTGTTCTTGTGGAGATTATGGAGAGAGAAATACCTCCTCCATATGTTGATTCAAGCAATTCAGGAAGAAGGTGAATGAAGAGAAGGCATGGAGTTTGAGAATTATTTCCAACAACAAAAAATAAGTTCTCCATATGCATGATGGTTGGCCACAGAAAAAATACATGTCCAGATCAAAATACACCATAATTGTTGTAATAGAAAATAGTCTTATTGTTTGTTTAAATATGAACTTGATAATTTTAAATCATTATTTGTAATGTATGTTATTTATTATATAAAATATGTTTTATTTATGGCCCAATAATTAATTTATTCATCAATAAAAAAGAGGTAATAGAAAATTAAATAAATATAACAGAGTAAAAAAATATTTCCAACAAATGATTATCTTTTGCAACAAGTGACTCATCTGTTGGAAGAAATCAAAATAGTTCTTGCTACTAGATTAAGTTCCTCCAACAGATGGATCATCTATTAGAATATATCAAACCTCTTGAAAACCTATTTTGATCTCTTCTAACAAATGACCTATCTATTGCGTTGGATGGTTCATCTATTAGAAGAAATCAAACCTCTTAAAGACTTATTTTGATTTCTTCCAAAAGATGGATAATTTGTTGCAACATATGACCTATCTGTTGCAAGAAATCAAACAACTAGTAAGACCTATTTTAATTTCTTCCAACAAGTTAGTCATTTGTTGAAACATCTGATTCATTTTTTGAAAAAATCCAATAACTACAAGACATATTTTAATTTTTTTCAATAGATTAATCATCTGTTGCGATATATGTTTATATCCATCTGATTAGTTCCAACAGATGAGTCAGATATTGAACCAGGTTAGTCATTTGTTACAAAATATATCTATATTTATTTGACTAATTTAATGTGAAATGATTCTTATCAAACACTTATTAGTATTAAATAAATTGATTTAAATGTAATTAGCTTTCAATTTAGTAATTACATGATCAACTAAGTTTATTCGTCCTGAATAGAGTGATTAACTGACTAACTTGATGTCAAATGATTCATATTAAATTATTATTAGTAATAAATTAATTAATTAACTAAAATTAGCTTTCAATAAATAGCGATAAATTACATACTAATTACATGATAAACTAAATGTATTTGTCCTGAATAGAATGATCAATTGATTAATTTTTTGTGAAATGATTCATATTAAATCATTATTAGTAATAAATAAATTGATTTAACTAAAACTAGATTTTAATTAATAATTTTAATTATAATTTTAATGAATTACATAGTAATTATATGATCAACTAAGTGTATTCATTCTGAATAGAATGATTAATTAACTAATTTGATGCAAAATTATTCATATTAAACCATGATTGGTAATAAATAAATTGATTTAACTAATATTAGCTTTTAATTAATAATTCCAATTGTTATTTAAATGAATTATATAATAATTACATGATCAACTAAGTGTATTCATCCTGAATAGAATGATCAATTAAGAAATTTTATGTGAAATGATTTATATTAAACCATGATTGGTAATAAACAAATTGATTTAACTAATATTAGCTTTCCATTAATAAGTTCAACTGCAACTTTTATGAGTTACATAGTAATTACATGATCAACTAAGTGTATTCGTCCTGAATAGAATCATTAATTGACTAATTTATGTGAAATGATTCATATTAAATCATTATTAGTAATAAATAAATTTATTTAACTAAAACTAGATTTCAATTAATAAGTTTAATTATAATTTTAATAAATTTTGTTGTAATTACATAATCAACTAAGTGTATTTTTTCTAATGTGAAATGATTCACACAAAATCATTATTAGTAATAAATAAATTTATTTAAAAAAAATTAGCATTCAATTAATAAGTTTAGTTGCAATTTTAATGAATTGCGTAGTAATTACATGATCAACTAAGTCTATTCGTCCTGAATTGAATGATCCATTGACTAATTTGATGTGAAATAATTTATATAAAATCATTATTAGTAAGAAATAAATATATTTAACTAAAATTTGCTTTCAAATAATAAGTTCAATTACAATTGTAATTAATTTCATATTAGTTACATGATCACTAAGTGTATGCGTCCTGAATAGAATAATGAATTGACAAATTTGATGTGAAATAATCTATGCTAAACCATTATTAGTAATAAATAAATTGATTCAACTATAATTAGTTTACAAGTAATAAGTTCAATTACAATTTTAATTAATTTCATAGTAATTACATTATCTACTAAGTGAATAACCTATTGCAGTAAATTAGATTGTTGCAATAGATGTCGATATTTGTTTGATAATTTTCAATAGATCAGACATCTTTTGGTACAGATAATGCATCTATTGCAACAGATAATTCATCTATTTGATTATTTTCAATAGATGACTCATCCTTGCAACAAGTTAGTCATCTATTACAACAGATGTCTATATCTGTTTGATAATTTTCAACAGGTTAGTCATCTATTGTATTATGTACATGTCTATATATCTTTTATTATTTCCAATAGATGAGACATCTATTTCAACTAATAATGCATCTGTTAAAATATATAACTCATCTGTTTGATTATGTTCAACAGATGAGTTATCTATTTTAACAAATAACTCATCTATTGCAATGTATGTCTATATGAGTTATTTGTTGAAATGTATGTCTATATTTATTTGATCTCTTCCAACAGAAAAGTCATCTGTTGCAACGGGTTACTTATATGTTACATCATACAGATGTCTATATCTATTTGATTATTTCCAACAGATGAGACATCCTGTTACAACTTGTAATAGATAATGCATTAGTTGCGATAATTAAACTTAGTAATATATTTTTGGTAATAATTTATAAGTTTCCAAATTTAAGGATAAAATAGAATTCATGACAAAACAAATGGACTTTAATTTAAATTACTAAACTATCGCCTTCACCAATTAAATAATATAAATAACTAAAATACTCAAAACAAAATATTGTCATAAATAATATTTATACACATCCCGATAAATAAATTACAACCCAAATTAGGGCTCCAAACCTTTACAGGATAACCCAGCAGCCCAAACCTCTTGCATTATTGCCACTGTGTTTTTATTCAATAAGGTCCTTTAAGTTGTTATAATAGTGTCGATTAGCTAACATTCAGTAAATGCAAGCGAGTATGACCTGCACGCGACAACAGTCTTATTTTTAGGAAGGTCATATTTTCGACTTTCAAAAGACCATCTATCATTAAGCAACTTCTCTGAAAAGTGATTTATTATGCCACTTTGCTTCAACAGATTTGGGAACAACTCCAACAGTGGCTCCATGCAAATAAAAAATTCCCACTCTTCAAATACTGGTAAGTTGGAGTCGTAAACATTTATGACTCCCTTATTCATGAGGATCTCAACAGTCAAAAAATGTTTATTCTTGAAGTTCATTACTACAAGAATCCTCTTTGCCCCAATCCAATCTATGGCACCTGAAAATGGCCTTTTCCCTCTACAATAGTTAATGGCATCATCATCCCATACAAATTCAGCAATTAAATCCTCAATTTTTCTTCCATGAGGAGTTGTTGCTTCTTCACGGAGTTCATTGTACCTGCTTAAGAAGTTATTGTAAAAGTTGAGGTCCATGATCCTATCCCCAAATCATATTGCTCTATGAAAATAAGGTGCCCCTCATTCATGAGGTAAAGAATCTCATCAACATACTGTGATATAAGAATATAATTTAAATAAGTTAGTAACTCATAATAAAAAATGAAAAGATACAACAGATGGTCCATATGTTGCATAGGTTCTCCAAACTTGTTAACAGATTACCAATCTACTGCAACTTATATAATATATGGTCTATCTGTTTCATTGGTTTGTTGAACCTAAGTTAAGGGATTACCAATCTACTGCAACTTACGCAATAGATGGATAATCTATTGCAACAGATGGGTAATATATTGCAAGAGATGACTTGTGTATTTTAATGAATCTCTAAATCGTTAATAGATTATCCAATCTACTACAAGATAATGCAATAGATGGATAATCTATTGCAACATATGACTTAGAATGTTAAAAATAAAATAGATATAAGATTAGAAAAAGTAAACTTACCCAGTCCTCATACCATACCTTCATATCTGTCATGTTCTTAAAGTTTTTTGGCTCAAATTCATGCATGGAGTAGAATTCTGAGGCCTTTTTGGATTTGATCATTATGTTCATCTTAGACTTCTTTGTGGCTTTCACCAACTTATAGGTATTCACCTTCTTCAGTTGTCCCCACTCTATAATGGCCCCTTGAACTTGCTTAACATTAAAAAGAGGAGGAGTTATAATTTTTCTTAATTTAATACTTGATAGTACCATTGAAATTGCTTTTCTCCTCTTCCTAACTTCCAATGGAGTGAATGTCTCTATCAACTTCCTTGATGGTATGCCACCCATTTTAGATATCAATTCCTTGATAGCAACAGTCAGAGCATTGATGATTTTAATTAAATTTTCATGTATGTCCTTGATTTTATGATATTTACAAACAGAACATAATTTTAAAGAGGTGGTGTATCCCCACTGAAAGGGGTGAAACCATTATATCTACCATAGTCACCACTAGTATGACCATCGTCATGGCTAACTATTTTTTAAATAAATTTTCATGAGCATCATCAACATGCTCATTACCATGCCTAACACCAGCATCACCAACTCCATTACCATCACAAACACCACCACCACCACCATCACTCTCATAACCACTAGTACCTAATTTTGTTGTAGCATTACAAAAAAACTCAACATGAGACTTTGTAAGAGAAAACTAACTTTCCCTAACTGCTTCTTTTTTAGCGTTGTTGCTCCAGCTAATTCTTTCTTTATTAAGTCCTCCTTTGGGTCTGGTTTTGTTTCAACAACACTTAGAGTAAGAAAGGAAGGAATCTCCAACTCTTGATTATTAGGTATAAGTCAGGAATGCACAACCTATAACTAAAGGGATATATATTTAAATCAAATAATAATTTGTAAGACAATTGTAATAAAGACATATTTTGCAGTAGATTATCCATCTATTGCATTAGTTTATAGTAGAATGGGTAATCTGTTAATAGGTTTAGAGTACCTATGCAACAGATTACCCATCTATTACATTAGCTTACAATAGATTGGGGACTATTAACAGGTTCAAAAAAATTATGCAACAGATGGGTAATCAATTGCAACAAATGACTTATCTATTTCAAATTTATTGTAAATTATCATTTGATTTTAATATATGTACTTTTATTTATAGTTTGTGCATGCCTGCCTTGTACCTACTAAGCAAGAATTGGAGATGCCTTTCTTTCTTACTCTAGTTATTGGTGAAACAAAACTAGACCCAAATGTGGACTTAATAAAGAAAGAATTTGTTAGAGCAACAACCATCAAAATAGAAGAAGCTAGGGAAGGCCAGTTTGCTTTTGTTGAGCCTCATGTTGAGGTTTTTGGTGATGCTGCAGTAGATTTAGGTACTGGTGGTGGTGGTGCTATTTTTGGTGATGTTGGTATTAGGCATGGTGATGACCATGTTGATAATGCTCATGAAAATTTATTTAAAAAAAGATTTGTCCATGATGATAGTCATATTGGTGGTGGCTATGATGGCTTTGATGGATATTAATGATTCACTTCTTTCAGTGATTCAAATGGAGGATGGCATCTCAGGCCAATCACTATGGAAAACTCTCTCATGCCAAAACAAACTGGCATGCCATAGTAGTTTATCCAGATTTCATCCATCTTTTTTTCCTCATCCTTCAATTCTTCATCATCACCCATATACCATGGTCATTTGAAAGCGTTCATTGTTGCTCTTTAACAGATCAAAAAAGTATCCAAAGCAGAATAATCCTCCCATTTTTCATCCCTCAAAATCTTCTTAAACATATAAAATTTTTACCCATGGGATATTTAACTACAAAATCACAAGTCAAATCTGTTTGGTTATTTATAGAAATCTCAACTTGGAACTTATTAGTACTAAAATTTTTTATAAGATCACATTGGGTTTTCGATCTACGTTCATGTTTAATCGATGATGTAACAAGAACATCATCAACATCATCATCATCTCTTTCTCATTCATTCTCTTTTTTATTTTCTTTTTCATGTCCATCTTCTTCTTCATTATCTCCTTTCTTAGTTTCTTTTTTCTCTTCAACCTCACCTTCGTCCTCATCTATTTTATGACTTTCTTCATCATCTCCATCCTCACTATCTCCATCTTCTTCCTCATTTTTAATTTCATCTCCCCCTTTACAACTTCTTCTTCATCTCTCTCAACTTCCTTTTCTACATCATCTCCTTTGATAGATTTTGAAATATTTCTATCTCTTTCAACATCTTCATTCTCTACAGAAGGTAATACTTCATTCATTTCTAAAAGAGCTTATTCAACAAGCTCTTCTAATGATGTTTGTAATTTAGCCTTTTTGGTTGCTTTGTAAGAAGTTGATCCACTTTTTTTCCTTTTGGGAGCCATTTTTTATCTATAAATAAGAGAAAAATAATAAATCTTACAATTGATTTATGCATCATTAAGAAAAAGTAATAAAAAAATTAATAAATGCAACACATTTCAAAAATATTTTCAACAAATGACCCATATGTTCCAATAGATGACTCATTTGTTACAACAAATGGGTCATCTAACAGAAGAAATCAAAACAGTAGCAAATCCTATTTTAATTTCTTATGCCAGATGGCCCATTTGGTGCAACAAGTGGATCATATGTTGGAAGACCTTTTTTGATGAGTCATCTACTAAAACAATCAAGGCAGTTAACCAACAGATATATAGTTTTTTCCAATATATTAAATATGTTTTAGGCAATATTATATATCAACAAGAACATGTTGTGCCCGAGCGCGAATGCAAGTGTATGTGGTCGCACCAATTAATATAGTGGCCTTATAGAAAGCCAAGTATCCATCCCACAGGGACTAGTGTTAATCAATTATCAAATTCTAGTTCAACTATTAATATCAAATCAGCACAACATAACCACAAAATTTTAAAGTTATAACTAAACCTATACATTGCGGTAAAGTAAGGTTCTTGGACAATCAATGTGGAGAAACCCAGGGATAAGGAACTACAAACAATCATAATAAGTTATAAACTTCGTTGGTTAGGTTGATTATCTTGGTTTTTAGTTCATGGGGTTCATACTATGACTATGGCTTTCCGAACAATTAGTCAATTCTCTAACTTAGCCCCACAACTACATCGTCGAGCGGGGATGCAAGAACTAAGTTAAATACATTCATATTTCATCCCATAATGGAACCAAATCTAGAAAATAAGTATATTCCTATCCTAAATGTAAATTATAACTTCATTCTATTAGAAGATTACAATTTTATTCTATCTATCCCAGGTTTTATCCTCTTGTTCCTCCTTCTGGGTGCAAAAGATGATTATTCATGTATTATATGGGTCATGAAGGATTAAAATAGTGGTAAAAAGGGATAAATAAACAACCAACAATGATAAAATAAAAACCATAACCAAATCAATTCATAACAATAGAAATCATGTTTTTTGCCTTAATCCCGGAAAAGGGTGTTTAGACGCTCATGGACGTGAACGTAATCACAATGATTGAATACATTTTAAAATACATAAATATACCAAATTAATGGTATTAAAACTTAAATTGAGGTGTTCTCCATCGCTCCTTCAATTCCCAAGGTCGTCTAAGGTGTCAAACATAATATTTATGGGTCCTATTTATAGGAGGACACAAGCTGCCAATTTTGACATAGGAGTGTGCCACGCCCATATCATGGTGAATAGGGTCCATGTAATTCCCCCAAGGGTGTTTCACGTACCTCAAGTGGATCCTAAGGTCCATGGCATGCTAATGACTCCAAAACGTCTATTTTTTTTATCAAACCTTGTCCTATGTGTTTGTCCATCCATGCCAAGCCTTGTGGTGTTGTTTCAAATTGATCTACAACTTTTAATATCATACATATATCATCATTATCAATTCACCAAGAATAATATATCATCAAACACCATTTATTATTTATCAAAACAACATACAATTCAAGACGATGAACTAGAAACTTAAGCTAAGAATACTAGTTTTGTCCTTGTTATCTTTAACTTAGTGTTTGGTCTCTTGGCTTGTTTCAATTGAATCTTAAACACTATAAACAGTTATTTTACTCATAATTAATACCCTTAGTAACTCATTACGCACTCTATAATCTATCGAGATCAACTGAATAACACATATCTCAAGCTAGTAACACTAGTTTTCTCGTCTAAACTCTAAGTGGTCAAATTAATTAAAAACTAGTTTGAAACACACCTTAAACTTTATAATCAGGTAGTTTAATACTTAGATACTCAATTATAACATTAACCACTCATTAAGCACACAAGAAATCCTCAAAACAAAGATAAACAAGCATAGATAAGGACAATTAGGAGCATAAATCCACCTACGATCACCACCTCACACTTAAAACCTTGTTCGTCCTTGATCAACTCTTTACTCTAAGCATCATAGTAAGGGAAGACACCGCACTTCTACAACAAGAAGGACATTTGAGCTAGCACTACAATGACTACACAAAATTCAAGTTTTTACTCTAAGCATGTTATACACAATTGAAAGCTCAAGAATACTACTCCAACACATCCTAGCCTCAAGAATTGACTCACCAAGTTGGAAAACTCATTCCTATTGATCAATAAAAGATATCATACAAATCAACCAATTATTATCAAACATGTTCCCTTACGACAAGATTTACCCATACTCACTCACATAGATGCAGTTTATCACAAAATAAGTATAAGAATTAAATTACGCTCCTTCTCTCACAGAATTCACAAGTTACACAAGATGAACCATAAGCTCGCCCTTAGTGTAGTACTACACTAATATAAGAATGTTAAGGCTCAGGATCAAATAGGTCTTTAAGGGTTGTAATATAGGCTAAAGGACTGGTAGAAACTATTTTGGTAAAGAATAGTGACTATCTTCCCTAAGTACTTTAATACATCACACTTTTTTTCAATTCACCTCTAACAACCAACTTTCCGCCTTATCTCACTACAAAAAAATAGTCAAATTGTGGGGGTTAATTTTGCAGTTTGCAGGGGTTTAAAACCCCCTGCTAAATTTAATTGTGGGGGTTCCCAAAACTCCCGAAATATGAGCCATCACAAACGAGTTGTGGCAGTTTTTTTTTACCCCCATAATTAATTTGCGGGGGTTATTTTGCGGCCGTTACAAACCCTTAATTAATTTACAGCAGTTATTAACCCCTGTTATTCTAAATTTAATTATTTTTATAATAATTTTTTAGTTAAAAACTTGCGGGGATTAAAACCTCTATAATTATTTTTAAAAAATAGTGGGACCCATCAATTTTCAATAACAAATTATAAATTTTAATTTTAGCTAAAATTTAATTGTTCCTTTAGGCATAACCTACAATCTAATATTTATTTAATTCATATATCATTAACACAACATGACTAATTAAATATCATAATTCACGAGCATCTCAAAAATACATTGAACATTAAACTTCAAAACTTAAATTTTCAACATTAGCATCTTCAAACTCCAAATTTTCAACATCAACTAGTATCTTCAAATTCCAAAATCAAATTTAAACACATAACCTTCAAAATTCTAAGATTCGCTCCAACCACACATTACATCTTCATAATGAATATTGAAGACAATTTGCAACAAAATCAACGACTGTCATTAGGATCACTATCATCACGTGGTCTTCTTGCATCCATAGGTGGAATGAGTCCAGTAGCCGCATCAGTTGGCTACATAAAAATGCAAAGTATAAATAGATCAATCACAAGTTCACAATTTCAAGTAACTACACTTAATTATTTTCAAGTCACTACACTTAATAAGTTTCAAATAACTTATTGACTAATACACATTTCAAGTCACTACACTCAAACCATTTTCAAATAGCTAATTGACATTCCAAGTCACTATACTTAACCATTTTAAAGTAACTACACTTAATTTTTTTCAAGTCAGTAGTACACATTTCAAGTCACTACACTTAACCATTTCTAAATAACTAGTAAACATTTCAAGTCACTACCCTTAACCATTTTCAAATAACTAATTCACATTGCAAGTCACTACACTTAACTATTTTCAAAACACTACACTTAACCATTTTCAACTCCCTAATTCACATTTCAAATGACTAAACCTAACGATTTTCAATTCATGAATTCACATTTGAAGTGCCAATTCTAAATCAATTTCAAGTCACGAATTCACATTAGTGATTACACTTTACTAATTTCAAAACACAGGTTCACCTTTCAAGTTGCTAATCCACTTCTCAAGTGACTACACTTGATTATTTTGAAGTCACTAGTACACATTTCAAGTCACTAGTCACCTTTTCCTATTTTTCTTTTGATTTTCTCACTCTTTAAGAATTTGATAACAATCAAAAACAAAAATTTATGTTTTCGATTCTAAATTGTAGGGTACTTTCCACTATAACCCTTTTAATTATTCTTAAATTACTCTCTTAAAAAATGTGAAGTATTTAAGAACCTCATTTTAAGAAATTTCTTGTGTCTCTTGAAAAATGAGCAATTCATTTATTTTGAAACATAGAAATTACTTATTTTGGGATGACTTATAATTAGGGATCAAACTTTCGATATGTATTATAATTAGAGATCAAACCTCCTATATTTTCGCTGTTTACCCTTTCAAAAACCAAATGTCTATGAAAAGTATTCCACCGGAAATAACTTTAATATAGCTGTGTAAGTATTGAACTAGAGAAAATTGCTCAAGTAGAACATCTACGAGATAATGTTCCCATTGGCTTTAATGATTATTATTATTATAGCTATTATTATTATATTCATCACATTAGTTGTTAATTAATCTTTTCTTTCCTGTTTAGCCATGGTCAGATGACTTCGTCAGAGATATGTGATTGGACTTTCATTTTCATTTATAATCTTAATTAATTATGCTCAATCATTGATTCTTTATGGATGAAGATGACTTTAAATTAGTATTTTTTGTAATTTTGGACCATAATTTATATGGCTATTTATTCATAGATTTCTGTTAATAATAGTTATGTTGTAGCTTAAGACAATTAACAAACCATCAACCTCACATACATCATGATTCTTTTATCAAATTAAGTGATTATTTGTTTATACATGATAATCTTTTTTTTATTTTTTATGTCTACCATCTACCGAGACTTCATATTAAGAATTTGATAACAATCAGAAATAAAAAATTTTGTCCAGAAAATAGTACCTCGTCTTTCTCCGCAACACTATTAAAACACACTACAAGGTATCCATCAAGGTGGAAGAACACCTTGGACTTCTGAACAAACTACCATTGACTAGCGATAAACCTTTCAATATCTCGTATAGAAGTAGTATTGCCCACAACATACATTATGATGGCCTTCATCCATACAGCATATTAGATTCGACATCTGCATCATATAACTAAACTACAACCTCCCCCTCTTACATCAGAGGCAGAATATACTTGAGACTTATACACGTGGTTGTTAACTTGTTTTCATCAAACTACCCAACCAAAGCTTAATGCTAAGAATGATAAAAAAAATAGAAAAGACCAGAGCTTAATACTAAGAACAACAACAAATAGGACTGATTGTATGGAGCAGTAGTGTAGTATTGGTAAGGAATGATACCTAGCAAACAGATAGGGCAGTTGCTCATGCCTGATACAGGGGAGATGTATAGACGAAATTAAAAAGAATTCCTTAGGACTTTGCCTGATCTAGTGGCTGGCGGTGGAGGTGAGGTCGGCGTCCATAACTGGTGCAGCGGTGACGCTGGCAAGAGGAGGGCAACAGAGGAGGCGCTAACGGGGGAGAGGGACGACCAGCGATGGGAAAGGCAGCATTGATGATTTTTTCATAGGGTTTTTGAAAGAGGAGAAAGATAGAGAGAGAAAGAGGAGAGATGAGAGAAAGGGGGTAGAGGCTATTTTGAATAGATTAGGGTTTGAGGGTTGATTTTTGTCTTTAAAAGGAAAGAGAAAGGCTTTTGATCTCAGCCGTTGGATCAATTTTGATCAATGGATGAGATTTAAAAGTTTGAGAATCGGGTTAGAATTGAGAATAAAATATAGATTGAGTTTAATTTAGGCTATAATTGTAATAAAGTAAATATAATTAGGCTAAAATCGTAAGAAATTGAATAAATCGGGTTAAAAGGGGAATAAATTAGGCAAAGTGATCTTAATTTAGGCTGTTATTTAAATAGTAGTAGGAATAATAATAATAAATAATAAATAAATAATAATAATAATAATAAATCATAAATAATTATAAATAATAAATAATAATAATAATAATAATAATAAATAATAATAATAATAACAATATATATGATAACAGTAAATAACAATAACTCTATCGTTACATGCTTAATATAAAAGATAAGTTACAAACATGGCATTACATTCTTACAAATCTCTAACTCGCCCAAAAAACAAAGAAATTATATGCTTGCAAATCCCCTTTTTTTAATCACCGCACAATTTGTTGTGGTTGAGGGTAGCCAAGCTGTTTCTCCGTCTCCCAGTTCAACTTCGAAGAAACTCTTTCATGGCAAGGAACATATTCCTCAAGTTTCTCGACAAGCTCTATTGCTGTTGGCACAGATAAGATGATTTGGCGAACATTGGGACTGATGAAGCCTTCCTCCACAACTTTGTCAATAAATGACAATAATGATTTATAATATCCATCCACACCAGCAATCCTACCAGCTTATCGTGGATGCCAAGTTGTGCTCAACTAGTTACTTCAAGTAGCTCATCAAGTGTGTCATAACCACCTGGTAAAACAATAAAAGCATCAGAGTGCCTAGCCATTTCTATTTTTCTTTGATGCATATCTGTTGGGCTCCCAACGGTCATATATCCGTTGGGCCCAATAGCTATTTTTTAATTAAATCTAATTTTTTAAAAAAAATCCTATAAATATTTTTTAATTATATTTTTAAAAAAAATGACCACAAGTGGTCAGTTTTTTAAAAATAAATTAAAAAAATTAAAATATAAAAGCAACAAATAATTTTTGGTTAATTTCGATTGAGTCCAATTAAACTCAATTGAGTATAAATGACTAGAATTTAAATAAATTCTTTGTATTCTACAAATAATTTTTGGTTAATTAATTTTTGAATACGTATTATTTATTTTTTAAAAAAGTGACATTGTCCGTCGCTTTTTGTAAAAATACAGAAAAATAAAAATAATTTTAAATTGAGATGAATAGAGAAGGTTCTAACCCCCGCAAATATATTCGATGAATAAAGGGGGGTTAAAAACCTCTGCAAATTTATAAATTTTAGCGGCAAGTTTTTCAACCCCACAATTCATATAATTTTACGGGGGTTAACATAACCCCACAAAAAAATCTCTACAAATTTATAAATTTTAGCGGCGGGTTTTTAACTCCCACAATTCATATAATTTTATGGGGATTAAAATAACCCCCGCAAAAAAAACCCCCGCAATTAACCCCATTTTTTGTACTGTCTACCTTCACGTACATCTTTTGTTTTGCCCCATCTTAGTAAGCTAGTTCACATATAATGCAGTGGGAGTATTTTCTATTCATATCTTATTGAATTTGAACAATCTTCATTCTTTTCATTACACAACTCCCAGCCATAACATATTTTAATTTTCAACACCAATTGTTATTTCTTAGGGTCTCACTTTCACCTTTTCCCTACTTGAATTTTAAACTACTTAACTCAATTAATTTTTAACTAAAGCATTTAGGATCTTTGATCAAATTAAGGTCAATTAAAGAAAGGGATTAGGCTACACATGAGGCTACCAAATAAAAAGCTAAAGGCTCAACAGGGTTAACTAGGACTATGCATAAGGGTAGGTCAGAAAGAGGGTATAAACATGGCTATAAAAGAAATGCCTATATCATCTCTTAAACCCACACTCTTTATTTTGCTTTGCACACACACCAGGCAAATTCTATACATCAAATGCAATAAGGAATACACTACAACCTTACATCACACTTTGCACATGCTCAAATCAAGAAAGATCATCATAGACTCTCAACCACACAATAAAATGAATTTAGTATTAAGCCAACAATGTACAAAAGTCATAAACAAGAGCCTAGAAATCTCAAAAGTAGTAATTCAAATAATCCATATGCTCTTTAAATAGAAACTCACGTGTATCATGTAATCACATATAGCACCAACAAGAATATCTCACTTATCCTACACAAAAAATTTAAATTAATCCTAAAAAGAAAAAGGATATTGGGTTCAAAGGGCACCTCCGTGGAAAAGAACTGAAAAGAACAACCATGGAGTGGGTGATGTGTGCACCTACTAGACTAATCCAAATAAACTAAAACTAAAACTTTAAAATCTTTTTATAATTTTTTCAAAAATTTTAAATTTAACCCAAAAACTAAGAAAACAACCAAGACTCATGAACTATTGCATCACTTCATCCAAAACCATGGGAATTTCCCCACCCCACACTTATAAATCTACTTTGTCCCCAAAGTATATGCAAAAGTATATATAGAAATACTCCCTGAGGCCTCTAGGCCTAGTTAGTAGCATCTTTACATATTAGTAAGGTCGGGTGGACCACACACTCAATCTTTGCCATGCTTCTTAGCTTCGGTCTCTGGCACTCAGACTTTCCATCAACCTGTGACTCAACAAAAAATAAAAACTATGTAAAGTTAAAAACTAAATACTGAAAATAAAACTACCCTAACTTAGGTTGCCTCCCAAGAAGTACCTAATTTAGTATCGCAGCATAACCAACATCAATTTATTCCTCTACCTTAAGGATATGAATTTTATCCCAACCTCGCCTCCATCTTTTTTCTTCGCTCATAGGGTGGTGGTTCAAAGATGAAGGAACCGAGTAATGGACGGTACATGGTAAACCACTCGGCCTTGAAGAGAGGCGTATTTTTGTGTTGCTGATTT
Organism: Capsicum annuum; assembly: GCF_002878395.1. Lineage (NCBI taxonomy): Eukaryota > Viridiplantae > Streptophyta > Magnoliopsida > Solanales > Solanaceae > Capsicum > Capsicum annuum. Next base: position 204,573,761 of record NC_061122.1, on the reverse strand, counting down.
GGTGAAAATATAAGAACATAGGATTCTTGTTCCTCATCTTCATAATATTCCACTATTTCACTTGAATCCAAAGACATGTCATCATCTGAACATAATATAGGAAAGTGCTTTGAATGAGATCCAAACAATACCACTTCCAAATTTACACCATCCACAATACACTCACTCTCATTCATCTTCTCAACGTCAGTCTCAAGAAAAAGTTGACAGCTGAATGGCTAAAATTCTTATGTCCACTCCACAAATTGGATAGTATCCACCACAGCTAGAGAAGGATACACCCACTCACTTTCCTAAAAATTTAGACAAATACTCTCCAAATAGAGTCCTCCATAAAAACAAAAAGAATCATTATCACTCGACTACCATCTATCCTAGATTTAGGGAAACTGAAAAATTGGGCTTGAGAATCAATAATAGATAGGAAAGATTTTTGGGCCTCTAGTGAGTTACAAAGAGAGTTCGAAAGGGTAAAATCTTTGACGATTCCATCATCTATAATTGAGTTTCTCTGCTTTGTTTAAAGCATGGACCACTATAGGAAAGCATCTACCCGACTTTCAGGTCACTTGCTTAACTCCCTTCCACCAAGATAGGATATTAACTAATGAGGCCTTATATTGACTATTATGAGGTCTTTTTTAGTGACATATCAAGAAGTGTGATAGCAAAGTAAAAGAAAATAAAAAGAAACAATAATAAACTATGTAAAACTCTATATATCAAAATTAAAAATAAGATAGTTACTAATTTACAAGTCCCCAACAATGGCGCCAAAAATTTTTTGTACCCAAGCGCACACACAAGTGTATGTGGTCTCACCAAGTAATACAATGGCCTTATAGAAAGCCAAGTATCCATCCCACAGGGACTAGTGTTAATCGATTATAAAATTCTAGTTCAACTATTAAGATTAAATCAGCTCAATATAACCACAATAGTTGAAAGTTATAACTAAACATAAACAATACGGTAAAGTTAGGTTCTTGGAAAATAAATATAGAGAAACCAAGGGTTAAGGAACTAGAAACAATTATACTAAGCTATAAACTTTGTTGGTTCGGTTGATTATCTTGGTTTTTGCTTCAAGAGGTTCATTCAATAACTATGGCCTTCCAAACATCTAGTTAATTGTCTAACTTAGACCCACAACTGCATCGCTAAGCGGGGATGCGAGAACTAAATTAAATACGTTCATATTTCATCTCATACTTGAACCAAATAGAGCACATAGGTATATTCCTATCCTAAATGAAAATTATAACTTTATTCTATTAGAAGATTACAATTATATTCTATCTATCCCGCGTTCTATCCTTGTGTTCCTCCTTCCGGGTTAAAAATATAATTATGCATGTATTATAAAGGTCATGAAACCTTAAAATAGTTATAAAAAGGATAAATAAACAACCAACAATGATTAAAGAAAAACCATAACCAAGTTAATTCATAACATTAGAAATCATATTTTTGGCCTTAACCCTAAAAAAAGGTGTTTAGCCGCTCATGGACATATCCGTAATCATAAATATTGAATACATGTTAAAAACCATAAACAAACCAAAGTAATGGAAGAAAAATCTTAACTGAAGTGTTCTCCAATCTCCCTTCAATTCCTAAAGTCATCCAAGGTATCAATCATAATGTTTAAGGGTCCTATTTATAGGAGGGCACAAGCTGTCAATTTTGACATAGGAGCGTGCCACACCCATATCATAAGGCCTAGGGCCTCTGGTGCAACACCCCATATTTTGCATGTTCTTGTTCTATTTATATGGAACTTGGAGTAACCCTTGTGGTATAGGTAAAGGACGAGATTTGTTATGTTAGTATTGATGGTGTAGATGGAGTTCTAGATACTTCCTATATATTTTAATGTGCTGCAACTAAGTTAACATCGATACAACTATTTAACTTGGAATTGTAAGCCTGTATTTAAATCTAAATTTTAAAGGGACCAAGTTTATACAAGTTGTAAGTTGGATTAAAAGATTAAGGAATGAATAACGAGTAAAATATTGAGGTTCTTCCTTGACTTAATTAAGCTAGTAGGTGAGCCACCTAAGAGCTATATGGACCAAGTTAATGGACACAAGTCTATGCATCAGATTTGGGCCGATGTTAATGTACTCATTTGGGCCTAACTTAAGTAAAAGAAATGGAAATGAAGAAATGGCCCAACACTTAAATCTGCCAAGGCCCAATGTAATTGAGCCCAATAATAAATCAAGAAGGTAGGTGCATCACCTACTTTGACCTTTTGAGTAGCTTAATCTCATTAAGTAGGTGCATCACTTACTTGGACCCATTTGACCAATTTGAGGTCCAAATCATAGCTAAATAGATAGCCAACATTAGGGCTTTATAAGGCTAAGTTGCTAGTCATTTCCATTAATTTTAAGTCATAAAAGGTATCATGTTTCATAAATTTCTCTCTACTTCTCTCTAAAACTGTAAGGAGCAGTCGTAATTCTCCTTTTGGTGTTCTTGAAGAAACCTTCACCTAGGTAAGTGAAAACAATTATGGTTTAGCTTAATTCTCTCATGGAATATTAGGATAACATATTATTCATGCTTAATTATAAGTCCAAGGAAGAATATAAAGTAAGCTAATTGCTCACTTTTTTTTTATTAAGAGACTTCTCTTTTCTTCTTTGGTGTAAAGTGTGAAGGAAAATTCAAGTTCTTTAAGAGTTCAAGTTAAAAGGATAAATTGCAAAAAATTGAGGTAAGGTGATTGTTTCATTTTGTCCTTCTTAAATATGAATTTGGGAAAGAATTATGGATGCGTTGTTATTGAGAACTCAACGGATGATGAGTTTAATATTTGGTTGTTGCGACAAAGGTAATTTGGGGATATTTTGTGCAATGTTTTATGTGTTTATGTTCAGGGATGCCAGGTTGATATTGGGGAAAGGTGTGATTAGTTTGTATTGAAATATATAAGAAAGGTGTGATGGTACACCACCGAACTAATTGTTGTATATATTTATTGCCCATTCTGTTTTGTATCTCATTTGGAGGTGTAATGAAGCAAAATTTTTCTTGGGGGATGTTATAAGAATTGGTATGGTATGTAGATGTAATTGGAGGAGAAAAAAGTTAAAATAACACCCTTGATTGATAAATTAAGGGTTTACTACCTGGCTACAATTTTGGGCAAAGTTAGCCTAATGTGTTGGCTAGTTACTGATATTAGTTTTATCATATATTTTGTTGTAAATAAGTAATCCAAAAGGAAGAAAATTAAGTTGCGTTAGCATCGGAGTTATACAACCAGGTGTCAAATTCTTTGTCATGAAATCCAATACTTGTGGTACAAAGTAAGCTTCTAAAGCTCTCTCATAGTAAATGATACCTAGTGGCAGCACATAATCCTCCATCTAGATAATTCCCTTTTTCCTACTCCCTAATGTATTAAAATATCTTAGCACATGCTTATTAACATGTATGCATTTTTACATTCACTAGAAAGTCCCAAGAGTTCTTCTTTAAGTCAAATAAGACCCGTGTGTTATTGTTAACTCCTAAAAATTTCATTTGTTTACAATCTGCTCCATACTTCTTTGTCATTGCATTAAGTGTTCACATGTCTCTTATTGGTAGATTATAGTTTCAAGGTACCATAATGTTATGACCACCAAAGTAACAATATCAAAGGATAAATAAACTAAGTAGCGCAAATCTGAATTGAATGAGTGGAAACTTAGGGGCATAAGCCTATCTTGGGCCAATTCCGATACCCTTATATTTGGGTGGCAGCTTAGGGCCATAAGCCTAGCATAGGCCGATCCCAATGTTTATATATGGGTGGTAGCTCAGGGGCATAATCCTAGCATGGTCTGATCCCAATTTTTCTATTTACCACTGATCAACTAGTCATTTGTATCACATGGCTTACAAAGATTATAATGTAAGAAAGGTAAAATTAAGAAAAGAATTTAATGTACCTGACCCTACAAGTATATATAAGGTGGTATACTAGCACTTTTTGTACACTTGTATATGATTTCCATTGATCTCCTATATTATGTATGGTTACTTTCAGCCTTGCATATTCAGTACATATTTTCCTACTGACGCCCCTTATGGGGGACCTGTACTTCATGTTCCAGGCACTAGTGCTTCAGCTAATACACCTTCTCAGTAAGAGCCTAGGATATCCAGCGGCTATTGGTGAGCTCCAAATTGATTCGGTGCCTTCCGAGTCTATTTTATGTATTTTGATATTGTATAGAATTTAAGAGTATGGAGAGGGTTCTTCCCAACCTTAACTTAGTGTCTATGTATCTTTTATATTCTTTGTAGACCGATGTAAAGTTAAGCATGATAGTGTTTTATCTTTTAGATGTTATGGCCCCAACGGCCAAGTCTTGTGTATATAATTTTGGGTTTGTTGTTTATTTTTTATTGATGAATTATATCCATGCATGACATAATGTTTGGTTATTATAGTTACATGTATGAGAAGTACATGGTTATGGATTGGTGCTCTCGGGCCTTCACGGATACGGGTGCCTATCTTCCCTAATAGGATTCGAGGTGTGACATATGGAACGCCCTAATTGTGGTAAAACACTAAAATTGGTCATTTAGAATGCCTCCAAGGGTGTGGCATGGACCTAAAGTGGTGCCTAAGGTCCAGGACACGCCAATGACTCCAAAACGTTCATTTTTGGTCAAATCTTGTCTTATGTGTTTGTCCATCCATCCCAAGCATTCTGGTGTTATTTTCACTTAATTTACATATTTTTTATCATTCATATATCATCATTATCAACTCACCAAGAATCTTATAGCTCAAAACAATATACAATTTAAGACGATAAACTAGAAACTTAAGCTAAGAATAGTAGTTTGTCCTTTTGATCTTTAACTTAGTATTTGGTCTCTTTGCTTGTTTCAATTGAACCTTAAACACTATAAACAATTATTCCACTCATAATTACACAATCATACTATTAGTAACTCATTAGGTATACTAGAATCCATCGAGATCAACTAGAACAACACATAGATCAAGCTAGTAACACTAGTTTTCTCGTCTAAACACTAAATGACAAAATTTATTCCAAACTTGTTGGAAACACACCTTAAACATTATAATAAATTAGGTTAACACTTATATTCTCAATTATGTCATTAATCACGCATTATACGCACAAGAAGTCCTCAAAATAATTCTAAACAAACATAAGGACACTTAGATGCATAAATCCACCTAAGATCAGAACACCACCACCAACAACATCAAATTGTTATATCACCACACACACACACTTGAACAACACTAATATTTTTGTCAATAAATTAACACCATCAATTACAACACCAACAATACCAACAACAACACCAATAAAACAAAAAACACCTTGAAGACAAATAACACCAATAAAATAAAGAACACTAACAACACCAATAAATACCAAGTAAAGTGATTCACTAACAAATGACCCATCTTTCGCACCAGGTAGGTCATCTGTTGTAGTAGATTGGTCATCTGTCGGAAGAAATTAAAACAGGTCATGCTATTGTTTTGATTTATTCAAACAGATGACCCATCAGCTGTAATAGATTGGTCATCTGGTGGAATAAATCAAGTCAGTTAACCAACAGATTACATATCTATTGGGCAATATAAAAACATCAACACCAACAACAGCAACAAGACCAACAACATCAACAAGAAAACATACCAGAACACAAATAACATCAACATTCACCAACAAATATTAAATGAGTGAAGTGATTTAATAAAACAACAAGACAAAATATCACAATAAATATCTCCAAAAAAGGTCAAAGTTCAAGTTTATGCTATTTTTACAACAATGGTTTTTAGAACAAGAACAACTACATCAACAAGAAATCATATTTCACTCAGAAAAGATATCACATTTATATCAACCACTATATTAAGAGAACAACTATCATAAATTAGGGTTTCCTCGGGTTCCACTTATTATTTTTTGCACCAAAACTCAAATTTGTTAAACCATACTTGAAGATAATACAACTAAAGTTATTCTTTTTCTTTATTAACTAAAAAACTCTAATTTTTAAAAAAATAACAAATATAGAAGACCTTACCTGCAAAGAGGGGGAAAGTAATGGGCTACAAGGAAGATAGAAGTCGAATGTTGGTTCTCTCAAACACTGATGTGGTCGAAAATGGTAGAAAAATTGATCATTATGAAGGTTTGAGGCAATCTCTTGGAAGAAAATGAAGAAAAGAGGAAGTGTTTTTCTTTTGAAAACTGATCGAGGTTGTCTAATAGAAAGCTTGGTCCTTTTAATTTAATTGTGTAACAATAATATATTTGAGAATTGATTTGTATTTTGAAAAAAATTAACAAGTTTTAGAAATGTTAATTTGATCCCAATTATCTTATTAAGGTTTTAAAAGGGATTTTGAACTTTTCCTTTGGTAAATGTCACCAACACTCAAACGTAGACTTAAAAGACTCCTTTTGTTAAGTATTCTTACTTAACTTTAGCAAGACCCAGCATCTCCTACACATGGTGCGATGAGTTGCTATGAAAAAAAAAAAAAAAAAAAGCTCATTTGTAAGGAGTTTGTCGAATTTTGAGATATGTAAAATGTACATTTGGCTATGGTATTTTTTATAAGAAAGGTGAAGATTGCAAGCTATTTGGTTATTGTGATACTAACTATGGAGGAGATCATGCATGATACTCAATGATCAATTAGTGTATATATATTTATGTTTACTTTGGGAGCAGTCTCATGGTGAAATAAAATGCAACCAGCTATGTCTTCGTCAACAACAAAAGTAGAGTATTGGACAATAACAGTTGCAGTTCAAGTAAACACATGGCTTATGCAGCTGATGAAGGATTTACAATAGTCAGTAGGCTATGAAGTTCCATTGTACTGTGATAATCGATTAGCAATTTGCTTGGCTAAAAATTTATTTTTTTATGCAAGGACTAAGTATGTGGACATACACTACAACTTTATGAGGGAAAAAATATTATAAGAAGAGATCGATTTGGAGCATATTAAAATAGAACATCAAATCGCAGATTTGTTCACAAAAAGTTTGAGTATCAATAAGTTAGAAAGTTTTTACCAGCTGCTAGGTATGGTTAAGACTCGGAGCTAATATCGAGATGGGGTGTTAAAGTTGTACAGCATCAGTCCAATGCTAATTTGACTAAGTCTGCAGTAGGCTATTTTTAGGCATTACTTGTTAGTTTGTTATTTCTTTCAGTACATGTAATTCTATTTAAAGGGCCATTAACATATTGAATAAAATAGTTGTTGATCTTTTTTTCTGCAAAATTAGTCTCTGGCTCTTCCAGTTAAAATTGAGCTTATATTTGCTTAAGTTTTTCATTACTTAGGAATGGTGTCTCTATATCGAGTATGTATATCTTTCTCATAATATCAGATTAAAGATAATGTTCTTTTATGCCTATGCTTGTGAGTTGTATTTAGTTTTATGAATTGCAACCTTGAATTATGATACTTATCTTGTTTTATTTGGTCAAACTTTCTTGAGAAGTAAAGAATTGATGTGTTGAGTCAAACTTTTAGGGGGGAAATTGAGTAATAGTGAATTTTAAAAAAAAAAAATCCGAACAAGAAGTTTTGAAACATTTATTTTAATGAAAATGCCATCACCATAGGCAGACCTAGATGTTATGGGCCAGGCTTGACCCTTCATGCCCATTACACAAAAGTTCTATACAATGAAGAGACCGACAAAAACTTTTACCTTTAAAAAATAAAGCACGTGCATCATAGAATACAATCCTCTAAACATATGATGGAAGACTATACATCTTCCATGACCTATACAAAAAGTTGGATTTGTCAAATGTCCTTATGCTTGGCAGATGGCGTTTGTCTAGTTGGCATAGACCCTATACTTCTCTAGAGAGTTGTTGATGAGAAGAATACAGAGTATTATTCTTACTAGATGATGCGCGTGTTTAGCAAAAAAGTTTTCCACACCAGCAGCTTCTCGAAAGTGGGGCCATATATCAACTTCCAGAGCTCACACAGCTTGAATAATTCTTTTAAGCTTGAGGTTATTATTTTCCTTCTACGGGTACAAGAATTTATATACTAAAAACAATCACTTCAACTAGTTAAAGTTTAAGAACAAGGACACAATGAAGTACAGAAAATACCCTCAACCAAAAATCAAAGCAATCTTTATAAGAGGTGTATTTTATTTTCAGAAATAAAGATGAAACAAAAATGGCTAAGTCGTCCAAATTCACAGACTTTTCTAAAGGAAATAATTCCCCTCACTATACCCGAGGTTGCAGGATTTTCTTCCCAGGATAAAATGGCCAAACAAACCAACTGTAGCGGTACCTCAAACAACTGGAATATCTTCAAACTCACTGAACGTTTTGAGTGATCACAAAGAATATTTTTAAGGCAAGAAGAGTGTTTTTATTCTAAAATTTTCGTACCAAAACCTGTGGATGAAAGCAGGTTTATATAGCCATAAGATGCCTCTTCTGAAAAGTGGCAATGGTTCATTTAAAAGGTGTAACATTTTCTGAAAATTCATGTCCATTCATCAAAATAGTGTATCTATTCCGAACAGGCATGCCATTTGTGAATTAGTGTGTCATTTCATTGTAGAATTGCATCCTTGTGAAGCATTCGTTCGAAATAGTGCAACTTTTCTGAAGCATCAGTTCAGTTCAAACATTTCATCTATTACTGTTACTGCATGCATATAAATGGAGTATAAAACACACAGAAAAAATTTCCTGTGTTTTTTCATTGATCAGATTTCATTAATAAAGTTTGTCCAAAATAATAAATCTCATTGATCGATCATTTGCCAAATCCAAATCTAAATCTAAATCTGAAGCCGAAGCCACGTGAGCGACGACGACGGCACAAGGCATCTCTTATTTCTTGCCTCACTTACCATGTGGATTAAGTGTTCTTGATTATAAACACTTCCAAGTTCTCTTCTTCCACCAATGTGGAAGAAAGAGTATACTTTCTAATTTGGGAGTACACTTTCTATTTTAGTGTCTCCTTCCCTCCACTATTTTACTCTCTATTTTTCCATTAACACTTTTTTCATATACTATAAACCTAAAAATCCCCCATATGAATGGGTAATGGCTATTTTTCATAAAAATTTTATGTGAGCATCAATCAAACACTGATTGCATCTGGATAAGTGGGTTTCCCTTTGAACTTTCCAAAGTGAACATGCATCGGATGCACTCGGTCAATCGGTAGATTTGATATCTTTAAACCATCGAGCGTTAATATACACTTAGACAATACATGTCACACAACCAGCCTTTTAACATTTATGGTTCTCACGATTTTGTTCCTTTTAGACATGAACACATCCCGATTTCATGAGAGCTTAGAGAATAGGCCTTTACTAACATTCTCCTTGAAGTGGCTTCCACTTCTCCCTCACATAGGTGATTTCTAAATGTTCAATCCTATATATTAAACTATTTGGTCAAATCTTCCAAATTTAGATAATCATTAAAAGATTTTTCACCTTAAGTCTTCTCCTTGTTTACTATACATTGTCTACATCATGAGAATGGATTGGGTAATTGACAATGTTGAACCTATCATACACAACTTTGTTTGATCTCCTTGAACCTAGCTCTAGGGATCTCCATTCTTCTAGGTAGAGTAACCACCATGCTGACTTGTCCTAGGCCTTAAACCCATTCCCTTGGATGTCCTTTGATGTGTGAGCATATGCTAACATATTTGAGGTTTTTCACTCTAAATAATTGCAAGGTCTTGAGAAATTTTAGTTATTTTTTATTAGTTTATGTTTGATTTTGTAGTTTAAGTTGATATGATAGAGAACCAACAATAATGGAAGCAAAAAGTTAAAATTTGAAGAAATCTGAAGACAAGTGTGGCTAATGACATTTGTGATAAGTCATCATCCCTATGATAAGCTATCAGGATGGTCGTTATCAGTAGATAGAGAATTGTCCTAAAATGGAAGTTGTGATGACATTTAGTGATAAGCTATCGAGGGTATGATAATTTATCAAGAATATTGTCAGCCTTAAATAAGGAATGAGTTCCAGCTGGTAGAATCGACGACATTTTGTAATAGGCCATCATAATGGTGATAAGTCATCAGGAATGCCATCAGACTTAGGCAGGACATGAAAATTAGAGCAAAACTATGACGACATTTTTGATAAGTCATCACAATCCTAATAAGCCGTCACAAGTTGCCGCCAACCTAAGATAGTACTAGTGCAGATTTGAAGAAGACCTGACGACATTCTTGATAAGTTATCAGGATCCTGATAAGGCATCGACAATACTTGTCGTTTATTCTAAGAAAAAGTTGTAACCTTGATTTTGTTTCCTTATTTAGGGTAAACTATTTAAAGCTTTGTTTTAGGGTTTTCTAGACATCAATTAACATTATCATTATCATTATTCCGCACAAGGTCGACACCTTGAGTTTGGGATAGCATATTTTGATATTTTCTCTCTTTACTTCTTGACTTGAACAACATAACTATTTTAGAGAGATTATTATCAGTATTGTGGGATTTTTCCTTTGTGATCTAATCTGCGATTCACTAGTTATTATTCATATTTGTAAGTTTATCTTTCAAATCATGAATTCAATTATGTGTTTTGTTCGTTACATCATGAGTGGCTAAACTCTATTAACCTATGTTTTGGGATCTAGGGTTAGGTCTTGAGGAGGTGCTAAGTATTCAAGATTCAAAAGGTGGTAGGATTTCTTGATAATTATAAAGTTTTAAATAACGTCTGTTGGTTGCAAACAGTAGACACACCTACTTTGATTTGCTTGAGAAAGAAATCAAATAAAGTAGGAATAAATTATCAACAGGGACTCGGAAATACTTCGTTTAATAATCAGCATTGTAACAAGGTTGGTTAACTTGAGGTAAAATCTGGGCAGTAAATAGAAATTCCCTAAGTCCGAGAGGATTAGGGAATTAAATACTTAAGTAGGTCTAGATACATTTAAGCATAACATCGATAAAGATAGCTTGTTATCCTACCTACCTTGAGGATCTTAAATCACTTGTAGCATCTGTCGTGTACCGGAAGCCCTAGTTAACATAATAATGGTTATTTCATAAACTCATGATTTATAAACACCGAAAGTAAACTGACAAACAACAACTTGTTCAGCCTAAACCCCCCATTTCAGGAAATATTAAACTATCAGTGGATTAAATCGCAAACAACTTGAGTTCACACTATTTTCCCTATGGGATTCGACCCCAACCTAGTTGGGTTTTATATTGACAACGATCACTTACACCCATTCAAGAGTGTAATTTGAGCCTTATCAAAAATGGCGCCATTGTCGGGGAATACGGTTGTAAGCTGAAGTTTGTATACGCTAATTACCTGTTAGTTAAGTTTCTTAGATTTACGTTTATTTGTTGTTTTTGCTTATTTGCAGGATTTTATAGTGTATGCCAAGCACCAGAAGTTCCGAACAAGCATTATTACCACTAAATCCAAAACCGCAATGAATAGGGAAAATGGCAGAACAGTAAGAGGCTGACAGACTGGCAGCCTTAGCTAGAGCTTAGGTAAATGTGCAAAATATTAGGCAACATACACGACATCCAAACCCTAAGGACAAAGATTTAGGGGATGAGGAGTTATTGAACCCTGGTAACCCAACGCGTTCAGAGCAAATAGTTGCACAAGTGCCATGTAATGTTAACCAGAACCATCCATTCCAAAGAACACAAGAGTACCAACCGGTCCAGTATGACCTGAATGATGATGATGATGGATTGGACGAGGTAGGTGCAACTGGTGAATTATTCCTCCACTGTTGGCACTTGGAGCCAAGTTCAAAATTACGAGTACTATTATCTAATTCATCAATCTGAAGGGGTTGTTTGGTGGCCTTCCTAGGGATGATCCAAACCTGCATCTAGTGAATTTTGTCACCATTTGCAAATCTTTTGATAACCCAAGAGTAGGCCATAACGCTATCCAGTTAAGCTTGTTCCCGTTGTCGAGTAGGCCATAATGCTATCCAGTTAAGCTTGTTCCCGTTGTCTCTGTCTGGGGAGGCAACATTGTGGCTAAATGAGCTTAGGTCTGATTCCATAACCCACTGGAGGAAATTGAAAGAAGCGTTCTTAGAATGGTTTTTTCCACCCTCCAGGAGGGTATAGTTGAGGGACAAAATCAGCAATTTTAGATAGCATCCTACTAAAGCTTTGCATGAGACTTGGGAGAGATTCACGAAGAAGCTAACAGTGTCCGAACCACAATATGATGGACCTACACTTTATGGAGACTTTATACAAGGCCCTCAACTCTCTAACAAAGTCGATTGTAGATAATGCTATTGGTGGTTCATTTGTTGATCTATCTATTGAAGATGCCTCAGATATGCTGAATAAGATGACTAAACAGAGTCGGGCTTAGTATACTAGGGAGTCTGTGGTAGCAAGCCCCACTATTTTTGTTGGTATGTCTACTGAGCAATACTAGAGAGAGGAGGAGTGGGATCAATACATGGCCCATATAAAGAATCAGATGGACTTGCTTACCTAGCACTTATTTTTTGGAAAGACTAATAAATTGAAAGCTGTAACATCTCAAGACTGATTAGATGTAGAACCTGAAGATGATGAGAATTATTTTAATAATTAAGAGGGTTTCGAGGAAATAGCCAAGGGAATTAAGGTTGGAACATTTATGACAAGCCTGGTTACAAGGACGGGAGCAAGGAAACTAGAGAAGTAATTATGACAGGAGTGGTTTATATGTTCCTCCTGGAAATTGGGAAGTTGTTGCAACTAGCTATGGAAAGATATCCATGGAGGACAAGATGGAGAAAATTGTTAAAGGGAGTTGATGCCACCAACTCTGGTGTAACCACTATGAAGACCGATATGATATCTATCAGTCAGTTAGTGCACTCACACTCCACTGCCATCAAACATTTGGAGTAGCAGATGAGCTAAATTTCCATTGTATTTAACCAGAGAAAGAGCAAAATATTACCAAGCGATACTGTTTAGAATCTATGTAATGATGGCTCATATATGGAGATTACCACTAGGAGTGGTAAGATATTACCTAGCCCTTCTATGGTCAAATCTATAGATGGCGAGGTAGTTGTTGATAAATCCAAAGAAAGCAATCCATTAGAGTCTGAGAAGCTAGATAGTTCTATTAATACTTCAGAGAAGAAAAGAGAGAAGGAAGAGGAAGTGGTGTTGAAAACTATCCCAAGACCACCACTTCTCTTTCCTTAATAATTAAAGAAGAAGGCTGATGATGCAAATTACAGCAAATTTATGCAATGCTTAAGCAATTGACAATAAATATGCCTTTGGTTGAGGCACTTGAGCAAATGCCAGGATACGCGAAATTTATGAAGGACCTTGTGACTAAGAAAAGAGTTGTAAGCTACGAATTGGAGGAAAATCTCCAGCATTGTAGTGCTATTTCTATAAGGACCTTGGTACAGAATAAGCCAAACCTGGGTGCATTCACTATTCCCTATACAATTGGGACTATGGAATTCGCCAAGGCATTTTGTGATCTGGGAGCAAGGGTTAATTTGATGCCACTAACTGTTTATAGAAAGTTGGGTCTGGGAAATCCCACACCTACCAACACGCGACTCATTATGGTGGATAGGTCAGTAAAGCAACCAATTGGCATTCTGTATGATATGTTGGAGAAGGTGTCCAAATTTATATTCCCTGCAGACTTTGTCATTCTGAATTGTGAGGTGGACTTGTAGGTGTCATAATTTTAGGTCAACCTTTCCTCACAACTGGAAGTGTGTTGATTGATTTGAGAGCGAATCAGCTCTTATTCAGGATGAATGATGAAGTGTTCTAGTTTGATGTGGGTAAGTCAATGAAGGAACATGAAGAAATGAGTGAGTTCTCATTAGTTGATGTGTATTATGCGGATGAATAGAAAGTGTCCATAGCTGAGCAACTTGTTATCGAACCTTTGGCCACAATTATAATAAATTATGACAGTAAAGGCATCGGGGAGTATGAAGAGACCGTTTCTGCTTTGACAGGAATGGGTTCATTTCTTTATGCTCCTAAAAAGCTAGACCTTGACCTAGCTAATCGACCAACACCACCAGCCAAGCCATCTATTGAGAATCCTCCAGTGTTGGAATTGAAAGAACTTCTTAGACATCTACGGTACGTGTTTCTAGGCAACGAAAACATGCTACCTGTTATTACTGCGGCTGATTTGAATGAGCAACAGGTAAACGCACTTATTTCAGTACTTTAGAGGCATAAGAGAGCTATAGATTGGACCATCATAGATATTACTGGCATTCCCCCAGGCATCTGCATGTATAAAATTCAACTTGAGGAAGATTGTATTCCAACCATATAGCATCAGCACCATCATAACCCACCAATGAAAGAGGTGGTTAAGAAGGAGATTATTAAGTGGTTGGATGCAGGAGTGGTTTACCCTATTTCTGACAGCAAGTAGGTGAACCCAGTTCAATGCGTGCCCAAAAAAGGGGAATGACGGTGGTTGCTAATGAAAGGAATAAGTTGATTCCACTCAGGCTTGTAACTGGGTAGAGAGTTTGCATGGACTACCGCAAGCTGAATTCTTGGACTCTAAAAAACCACTTCCCGATGCCCTTTATGGACCAAATGCTTGATCGATTGGCTAGAAGGGGGTGGTATTGCTTCTTAGATGGTTATTTCGGATACAACCAAATCTACATTTCTCCTGAAGATCAAGAGAAGACAACATTCGCAAGCCCATATGGCACCTTTGAATATAAGAGGATGCCATTTGGGCTATGCAATGTGCCTACCACTTTTCACTGATGTATCATGTCTATCTTTTCATACATGGTGGAAGACACCATAGAGGTAATTATGGATGATTTCTCTGTGGTGGGTGATTCATTTGAGATGTGTTTGGGAAATCTGAATCTAGCCTTGTAGAGATGTGTTGAATTTAATTTGGTGCTTAACTGGGAAAAATGCCATTTCATGGTAAAGGAGGGCATCGTTCTCGGCCATAAAATTTTTGAAAAAGGGACAGAAGTTGATCAAGCAAAAGTGGAAGTTATTGAGAAACTACCACCTCCCATTTCGGTGAAAAGAGTGTGTAGTTTTCTTAGACATGCTGGCTTTTATCAAAGATTTATAAAATACTTCTCGAAGGTTGCAAATCCACTTTGCAAACTTTTGGAGAAAGAAGTGAAGTTTTCCTTCGATGATGAGTGCTTGAAGGCATTTGAATGCCTTAAAAAGAAGTTGGCTGAGGCCCCTATTATTTTTGCACCTGACTGGTCTAAACCATTTGAGATTATGTGTGATGCCAGTAGTATTGCCCTTGGAGCTGTATTGGGACAAAAGAGGGACAAACTATTTCATCCGATATATTACACTAGTAAAGCACTGAATAGAGCACAAATAAATTACACCGTCACTAAATAGAAACTTCTGGCCGTAGTGTATGCTTTTGAAAAGTTCAGAGCTTATCTTCTTGGGACCAAAGTGGTGATCCATACCGACCATGCTGACTTGAAGTATCTGATAGCTAAGAAGGATGTAAAATTAAGGCTAATTAGATGGGTATTACTGCTGCAAGAATTTGACTTTAAGGTCAAAGATGGGAAAAGTTGTTAAAATCAAGTAGCAGATCATCTGTCTAAAATGGAAGTTGAATAGGAAATTAGTGATAAAATGAAGATAAATAATGCATTTCCTGATGAAGAGATCCTAGCATCCGCTATGGAAAAATTGCCTTGGTATGCGGGTTATGCCAATTATGTTGTGAATAAGGTCATCCCAGAAAACCTTTGTTTCCATCAAAGGAAGAAATTCTTGCATGATGTGACTCATTACTTCTGGGATGAACCATATCTTTTTTGGTGATGTGCGGACAATATTATAAGGAGATGCTTACCGGAAGTGGATGTATTATGCATATTGAAAGCATGTCATGCTTCCCCAGTTGGGGGTCACCATGCAGGCAACCGAACAGCTAGGAAGGTGTTGCAGAGTGGCTATTACTGTCCAACATTGTTCAAGGATACCGACGAGTTTATGTTGAAATATGACCAATGTCAGAGGCAGGGGTCAATCTCCAAAAGATATGAGATACCCTTGACTAAGATGCTTGAAGTGGAATCGTTTGATGTCTGGGGCATTGATTTCATGGGTCCTTTTGTAAGCTCGTATGGGATGAAGTATATTTTAGTTATTGTTGACTACGTCTCAAAATAGGTCGAAGCTATAGCATTTTCTGATAATGAAGGGAAGAGGGTTGTGGCTTTTCTTAACAAGAACATCTTCTCTTGCTTTGGAGTACCACGTACTATTATAAGGGATGGAAGATCTCATTTTTGTAACAAACTATTTCGAGCAGCTTTAGCAAAATATAGGGTAAAATAGAACCCAGTAGCTACTCCATACCACCCCAAACTAGTGGGCAAGTGGAGGTGTCAAATCGAGAGATTAAAGCCATCCTAGCCAAAACGGTGAACGCTAGCTGGAAAGATTGGTCTCAAAAGCTCGATGATGCCCTGTGGGCATATCGGACTGTATTCAAGACACCCATTGGCATGTCACCATTTCAGCTGGTCTATGGAAAAACTTTCCACCTATCAATAGAGCTAGAGCACAAAGCCTTATAGGTACTCAAAAGGTTGAATTTGAATTAGAAGAAGGTAGCAGAGCTAAGATTAGGGAAACTAAATGAGATGGATGAATTCTATCTCAGGACATATGAACGAGCAGATATATATAAAGAAAAGATAAAATAAAACCATGATTGGAGGATTGAGAGACGAGACTTCCAAAAGGGTGACATGGTGCTTCTGTTCAATTCTAGACTCAAATTATTGCCAGGTATGCTGAAATCTAAGTGGTCGGGCCCTTTTAAACTTAGCTAAATATACTCATCTAGAGTAGTGGAACTTAAAAATGATGACGGCAGTACCTTCAAGGTAAATGGGCAATGTGTCAAGCTTTACATTGGTTTGAAAGAATCAATGAAAAGTGTTACCATTATCTGTCTCGATGAAGTATGAAGTAATCAAGATACCTGAGTTGTGCTACCATGTTAAATCAGGTGCTGTATGGGAGGAAACCCATGAACCCCGGTATTGATCCTTTTAGGTATACTCTAACCCTTAGTTTAGCTTTATTTTTAATTTTAAGTTGAGGGTGTATGGTAGGATATTGTTGTAACAATTTTAGGTAGATAATTAGGAGTAATACAGGTACTTGAGGCAGTTAGCTTATTTTGTGACTTTTGAGAACCTCTCTATTGATCTGAGTTTATAACTATGAGAATTGCATTCATTTGTGACTGCGGTGTATCTTTTTATGGAATCAGTTTGGCGACTTCATGATTTTTGCTGAACAAACTGCATGAATTGGATAAGTAGTGATATGCGATGTACTTGTGTGCCATGTGTGTGTGAGGTCTTACTCAGCTCCTGCTGTGTGTTAAATCTAGAACTTGCCCTGTTAGTCCTGCCCAAGTTATAGCATGGGGGTTAGAAAAGGATCATAGGCCATTTTTTATTATAACCCACTTTTAGCCTAAATGACTTTCCCAATGTGAATAATATCCTTTGATCCCTGATTTGAGCCTATATGTCTGTTTCTTTCTATGAAATCTCTCACCTTCTCATTTACTTCACAATAAATCTATTCTGGGCCTGGTCTCTTTGGACACTGTGTACGTTAACTTAGGTAAACAGCCTAAGTTGAGGGTGTCTATCATAGGGGTGCATGATGCAAAATGAGCATGAAGAGAGGTAGAATAAGAGAAAAAAATAAAAAGTTGGGTGCGGTGAAAAAGGAATAAAAAAAGATGAAGTTGTGTTAAAGATGATGAAAAGATAATATGATGATTGAAAAGACCGCATCCATCTTGAGCATGTATGATCAATTAAAAAATGGAGGGGAAGAAAAGAAGGTTGAGAAGTGAAATCCTAAGAGTTTAGTGTAGTGTTAAGGAGGCATAGTCACTCTAAAATATCCATGAATATCATACCAGCCCCTAGCCAACATTACATACCTAAGAAAAGCCCTAAAGTTATCCTAACTGACCTACCTGAAGATTTGGGTACTGACTATAAGGGAAAGCCTATGCATTTGACATGCAGTGTTTGGAACTTCATTCTGAGAGTGAGACTTGTGATTATCCCAATTTTTATGTATGTGAATTCTGATATGAGTGAAAAATGGATTTTTTTTATGGTAAGGGCACATTGGGTATATTGCTAAGTCACTGACTTGTTCAGATAGTGTGATCTTTGTAGGGCATGATTGTTATTGCTAATTTTTTGCAGTATCTTGATGCTTGTGGTTGCATGGTTTTTCTTTAAAACATCAACAGTGAGTTTTAAATTGACTGAACTTGGAGAGGGTGAAATTATTCTGAACTTATATGAGTAATTAGCTGCCAAATTGTACTTTGTATTCTCTTAGTTATGTTTTGGTTGCTTGAGGACAATCAATTGTTTTAAGTTAAAGGTGTTGATGTGTGAGCATATGCTAAAACATTTGAGGCTTTTAACTCTAAATAATTGCAAGGTCTTGAGCAACTTTAGTTATTTTTTATTAGTTTATTTTTTATTTTCCAGTTTAAGCTAATACGATAGAGAACCGACAATAATAGAAGCAAAAAGGTTGAAATTTGAAGAAATCTGAAGACAAATGTGGCTAACGACATTTGTGATAAATCGCCAACCCTGTGATAAGCTATCAGGATGGTCGTCATCAGTAGACAGAGAATTGGCCTGAAGTGGAAGTTGTGATGACATTTTATGATAAGCTATCAAGGGTCTGATAAGTTATCAAGAATGTAGTCAGCCTTAAACAGGGAATGAGTTCCAGCTAGTAGAATTGATGATATTTTGTGATAGGCCATCATAATGGTGATAAGTTATCAGGAATTCTATCAGACTTAGGGAAGACATGAGAATTGGAGCAAAAGTGTGACGATATTTTTGATAAGTTGTCACAGTCCTAATAAGCCGTCAGAACTTGCCGTCAACCTAAGACAGGACTAGTGCAGATTTGAAGAAGACCTGACGACATTCTTGATAAGTTATCAGGATCCTGATAAGGCATCGATAATACTCGTCGTCTATTCCGAGAAAAAGTTGTAACCTTGATTTTGTTTCCTTATTTAGGGTAAACTATTTAAAGCTTTGTTTTAGGGTTTTCTAGACATCAATTAACATTATCATTATCATTATTCCGCACAAGGTCAACACCTTGAGTTTCGAACAGCATATTTTGATATTTTTCTTTCTTTACTTCTTGACTTGAACAACATAACTATTTTAGAGAGATTATTATCAGTATTGTGGGATTTTTCCTTTGTGATCTAATCTGCGATTCACTAGTTATTATTTATCTCTGTAAGTTTATCTTTCAAATCATGAATTCAATTATGTATTTCGTTCGTTACATCATGAGAGGGTAAACTCCATTAACCTGAGTATGGGATCTAGGGTTAGGTCTTGAGGAGGTGCTAAGTATTCAAGATTCAAAAGGTAGTAGGATTTCTTGATAATTCTGAAGTTTTAACTAACGTCTGTTGGTTGCAAACAGTGGACACACCTGCTTTGATTTGCTTGATAAAGAAATCAAATATAGTAGGAAGTGAATTATCAACAGGGACTTAGAAATACTTCGTTTAATAATCAGTGCTATAACAAGGTTGGTTAACTTGAGGTAAAATCTGGGAAGTAAATAGAAATTCCCTAAGTCCGAGAGGATTGGGGAATTAAATGCTTAAGTAGGTCGAGAGACATTTAAGTATAACATCGATAAAGATAGTTTGTTATCCTACCCACCATGAGGATCTTGAATCACTTGTAGCATCTGCCATGTACCGGAAGCCCTAGTGAACATAATTCTGGTTATTTCACAAACTCTTGATTTATAAACACCAAAAGTAAAGTGACAAACATCAACTTTTTAAGCCTAAACCCCTCATTTTAGGAAATATTAAACTACCAATGGATTAAATCGCAAACAACTTGATTTCACAACATATTCCCTGTGGGATTCTACCTCAACCTAGTTGGGTTTTATATTGACAACGATCGCTTACACCCATTCAAGAGTGTAATTTGAGCGTTATCATCCTTGAGCGTTATCATCCTTTCCACTCCTTCTCTAGATATGCTTTTTTTAAGTGGATCTGATACATTATCCTTTGACTTTACGTAGTCAACAGTGATAATTCCACTAGAGAGAAGTTTGCTAACAGTATTATGTCTTCGACGTATGTGACAAGATTTACCACTGTACATCATGCTCCCTGCCTTACCTATTGCCATTTGGCTATCATAGTGTATACATACTGGTTCCACTGGCTTAGGCCAATACAGAATATCTTCCAAGAAATTTCAGAGCCATTCTGCTTCTTCACCGGCTTTATCTAATGCGATAAATTCAGATTCCATTGTAGAGGGAGCAATACAAGTCTGTTTGGATAATTTCCAAGAGACTGTTCCTTCACCGATAGTTAATACATATCTACTTGTGGATTTAACTTTGTTCGATCCGGTGATCTAATTTGCATCACTATATCCTTCAAGTACTGCAGGATATTTATTATATGTATTTAAGATACCCCAAAACTCTTTTCATTGCTATCCAACGAGTTTTGTTGGGATTACTCATGTACCGACTCAATTTACTAATAGCACATGCTATTTCTGGTCGTGTATAATTCATTATATACATTAAACATCCCAATACTCTTGCATACTTAAATTGTGATTCACTTTCACCTTCATTCTTTCAAAGTGCAAAGCTCACATCTAATGGAGTCTTGGCAATACCGAATTCCATATACTTAAACTTGTCAAATACATTTTTGATATAATGAGACAGTGATAATGATAACCCTTGTAGAGTTCGATGGATTCTTATACCTAAGATTATATCTACAACTCCAAGGTTTTTCATATCAAACTTACTCTCGAGCATTTATTTTGTTGTATTTATGTCAGAAATGTCTCTGCTGATGATCAACATATCATCCACTTATAAACATACAATGACTTGGTGATTTGGAGTGTCTTTAATATAAACACATTTATCACATTCATTTATTTTGAATTCGTTTGCCAACATGGTTTGGTGAAAATTCGCATGCCATTGTTTTGGTGCTTGCTTTAGTCCATACAATGACGTAATAATTTTACACACCTTGTTTTTCTTTCCTAGAACCACAAAACCCTCAGGTTGTTCTATGTAAATTTCTTCCTCTAATTCTCCATTTAGGAAAGTGGTTTTCACATCCATTTGATGGATTTCAAGACCATATACCGCAGCCAAGGCAATTAACATTTGAATTGATATTATCCTTGTTACTGGCGAGTATGTATCGAAGTAATCAAGTCCTTCTTTTTATTTGAAGCCTTTTACTACAAGTCTTGCCTTGTATTTGTCAATAGTACCATCCGTTTTCATCTTTCTTTTGAAGATCCATTTAGAACCTAAAGGTTTATTTCCGGAAGAAAGATCAACCAATTCCCATGTATGGTTGCTTAAGATTGAATCAATCTCACTATTGACTGCCCCTTTCCAAAAGGATGAGTCTGACTACGACATCGCTTCTTTAAATGTTTGACGCTCATTTTCTAAGAGAAATATTACAAAATCTAATCCAAATGAAGTAGATGTTCTTTGACGTGTACTACGTCTTGGATTTTATTCATTATGTACATTCTCACTTGGTTCATCTAGAGGTCATTTAGATTCTCCACTAGACTGTTCATGTCTAATTTTATACGGGTAAATGTTTTCAAAGAATTCAGCATTGTCTGATTCAATTACCGTATTTTTATTAATATCTGGATGTTCAGATTTATGAACCAAAAATTAACGTTCTTTACTTCTTTAGCATATCCTATGAACATGCAGTCCACAGTCTTAGGTCCTATCTTAACCCTTTTAGGCATAGGAATTTGGACCTTTGCTAGACACCCCACACTTTGAAATATTTCAAGTTGGGTTTTCTTTCTTTCCACTTTTCATAAGGAATTTATTGTTTCTTACTATGCAGAACTCTATTGAGTATACGGCTGGTTGTAAGGATAGCCTCCCCCCACAAGTTTTGTGGTAAACCCAAACTTATAAGTAAGGCATTCATCATTTCCTTCAAAGTTCGATTTTTCCTTTCCATAATTTCATTAGATTGAGGTGAATATGGGGCCGTAGTTTGATGGATGATTCCATTCTCTACACATATTGCGCAAAGTGAGATTCATATTCTCTGTTCCTATCACTTCTTATCATTTTGATCTTTTTGTCTAACAGATTTTCAACTTCAGTTTTATATTTCCTAAACGTATCTATTGCTCTATCCTTACTATTTAGCAAGTAGACATAACAGTATCTAGTGCAATCGTCAATAAAAGTTATGAAATACTTTTTCCCACCACGTGATGGCGTTGACTTCATATCACTAATGTTAGTGTGTATTACGTCTAAGGGATTGGAATTCCTTTCAATGGACTTACAAGGATGCTTTGCATACTTCGATTCCATACATGTTTAACTCTTTGATTTGCACTCAAAGTTTGGCAAAACTTCTAAGTTAATCATTTTTCATAACGTTTTATAATTAACATGGCCTAAACGTTCATGCCATAAATTATAGGACTCAAGAAAATAAGAAGAATTTGAACTTTTATTTATTTCAACAGTCAGTACATTTATCTTATAAAGGCCCTTGGTGAGATAGCCTTTTCCTACATACACTTCTCCTTTGCCAACTACAATTTTTCCAGAAATGGTTACACATTCGAATCCGTTCTTATCTAGAAGTGAAACAGAAGTCATTGTTAAGTGTCAAGACCTTGCCCGAAGTCATTTTCAAGTACATTTTCCTTATTCCTTATACCTTAGCAGTAGCAGAGTTACCCATGTAGATCATTTCTTCTACTTGAGCCGGAGCAAATGACTAAAACAATTCTTTATTAGCGCAAACATGGCGGGTGGCACCAGAATCCATCCACCACTCGCGAGGATTCCATGCCAAGTTGCATTCTGAGAACATAGCACATAGATCATCACATTCTTTGTTGGACTCAATCATATTTGTTTTTTCCTTTTTCTTGCCTTTCTTAGGATTGTTTTGATTATCTTCTACAATATATGCTCCATTAATTGTAGAATTCCCTTCTGACCTTTTCTTGGCAGCCTTATTATCCTCTTCAATATGCAGTCGGACAATAAGATCTTCAACAGTCATCTCCTTGTATTTATGCTTCAAGTAGTTTTTGAAGTCTTTCCACAAAGGTGGTAGCTTCTCAATTATCGCTGCTACTTGAAATGCATCATTCACAATCACACCTACAAAATAGTTTATGTAAGTATTAAGAACATTTTTAATTTGTTCAACCAAGGTATTTTTCAAAGATATACCTTCTGCTAGGAGATCATGTATGATAACTTGCAACTCCTGCACTTGAGAGAATCGATTTTCTATCTATCATTTTAAAGTCCAGGAACCGTGCAATAAGAAATTTTTTAATTCCCGCATCCTATGTTTTATATTTTCGTTCAAGTGCCCCCCACAATTCTTTTGATGTCTTAGTTCCACTGTAAACATTGTAGAGGTCGTCTTGGAGACCACTCAGAATATAATTCCTGCAAAGGAAGTTTGAATGTTTCCAAGCTTCTACATTATGAAACGCTCTTTCTCCGAGGTTTCCTCGGGCACCTCAGGAGCTTCTTCGCTAGTGAACCATTGCAGACACAAAGTGGTGAGGTAAAAGAACATCTTTTGCTGCCATCGCTTAAAGTCAATGCTCGCAAATTTTTTGGGCTTCTTCGCCGGTGCCATTGTAGGTGGAGCATTTGTGCGACTTGATGTGGAAATACTTGTTGCCCCCACAGACGTTTTCGCATCTTGCATTTGACTTTCGTTATTCATCTTTCCTGTTAACACAAGATAGGAAAATTTAATATTTTCAGAATACTACTTATAAAGTTAAATAACTTTTAAAATTTTCTTCTTGGTTCTAGTTAACGATGAAGTTTCTATAACTTCAAATCGTCATCCGAGTGAACTTTAACTTGTGATGAAGATTTTATGTCTTCTAATCACTAATTAAACTCAAACGGAGTAGAAAGCTTAAGCTTTAATCTCCAAAAACAAGTAATACAGATTCTGATTTATTTCCTTAAGATTGTTATTTTCCTTCTATGGGTACAAGAATTTGTATACTAGAAACAACCACTTCAACTAGTTCAAGTTTAAGAACAAGAACACAATAAAGTACAGAAAATACCCTCAACCCAAGATCAAAGTGATCTTTATAAGAGGTGTATTTTATTTTGAGAAATAAAGATGAAATAGAAATGGCCAAGTCGCCCGAATTTACATACTTTTCTTAAGGAAATAATTTTCCTCACTGTACCCGAGGTTGTGGAATTTTTCTCCCAGGATAAAATGGCCAAACAAACCAATTGTAGCGGTACCTCAAACAACTGGAATATCTTCAAACTCACTGAACGTTTTGAGTGATCACACAAAATATTTTTAAGGCAAGAAGAGTGTTTTTATTCTGAAATTTTTGTACCAAAACCTGTGGATGAAAGAAGATTTATATAGTCATAAGATGCCTCTTCTGAAAAGTGGCAATGGTTCATTTAAAAGGTGCAACCTTTTCTGAAAATTCATGTCCATTCGTCCAAACAGTGTGTCTGTTCCGAACAGACATGCCATTTCGTGAATCAGTGTGTCATTTCGTTGAAGAATTGCATCCTTTTGAAGCATCAGTTCGAAACAGTGCAACTTTTCTGAAGCATCAGTTCAGTTCGAACATTGCATCTGTTAGTGTTACTGCATGCATATAAATGGAGTATTAAACACACAGAAAAAAAATTTCTGTGTTTTTGTCATTGATCAGATTTCGTCAAATAAAATTTGTCCAAAAAGATAGATCTCATTTGCCGAAGCCGAGCCGAGCGAGCGACAACAATGGTGCGAGGCATCTCTTAGTTCTTGCCTCACTTACCATGTGGAGTAAGTGTTCTTGATTATAAACACTTCCAAGTTCTCTTCTTCCACCAATGTGGGAGAAAGAGTGAACTTTCTAATTTGGGAGTACACTTTCCATTTTAGTGTCTCCTTCCCTCCACTATTTTACTCTCCATTTTTTCATTCACACTTCTTTCGTATACTATGAACCCAACAAAGGTTCCTTATGGCGAGATCAGCTCTGTCAATTCGTGTTCATGGAAGACGAACCTTTTTTTTCGTCATCTCATGTCAAATGCAACATCCTTTTTTATTTTCGTAAATCATGGGAGTGCCTAGCGGCCGGAGGAGCAAAGCTCATTTTTCGTTCAGGGTAAAGTGATGCATATATATAAAACGGTTGGCCCGTCAAAAGTTTGTTTCCTTCGCGAACGGCCAAAACATTGTGTCCGGCGCGCGACCCATCAACCTATCAGGGAGATTTATTCCTAAGCATGTTTATAATGATAAACAAATCCAATTCCAAGTGAAGCTTAGCATATCCTTTACAAGTGCACCGTTTTAGACAGTAATTGGCAGCAACTGCCTCAACTTCGTTGTTGCTTGAACAGCACATAGCCCTTTTAAAAATCCATAATCATATCACCATCTTGATTCCTAATATTCCTCCTATGCCAGCTCTCCCATTTGAAACATGATTGTTAGCAACAAATTTTAATTCATGAAAAATAAATATCAATCACAAATAAAATACGAAGAAATAGGAATTTTATAGATAAATAATAGGGGTACAAGTTTATTTGTTTCATGATTTGTCTCTTTTGATTTTCTCCATGATTTGAGGACCGTTAACAACTTATTTCTCGAACGAAGAAAGATTTGGATTTGAAATGAATTTTTTTCGTAATTTGAGAGTCGTTAGTGTCGTATATCTCGAACTTAGGACAATTTGGGTTTGATCTCCATAAAAGAAGGGTTTTGTGAATCTTCTTATGTATTTGATTATCAAGAGAGATAATTTTGATCTCTTTAAATATCTCAAGGGTATGGGGGATTCCGAGATGTCTCTTAAAGGGAATATGGTATCCTTTAAATAGATATGATTTAGAATTTTTGTAAAGTAGCCTCCAAGCTATGGTTAATGGTAAAGTAGGTTCCAAGTAGAGTCCCACAAATTTTCAATCTCTACCATCATTGCTACCATCTGTGATGATTTTGATCACACCCATTGATGGTTTAGCCCAAACACCTTGTCTCCACAAGACAACATGTTTCAGCCTCTCAATAGTCCAACACATGTTATTCCAGCTTCCTTCAAACAGACTTTAGGAAAAAGCAGTAGCTAATGTAGTTTGATGTTCCAAAATATTTACGTAGCACATTTGGAACATTGATCAAGCACAAAATACTAGTACTACTCTAAATACTGGCAAAACTGTTTCCAAAAGGATTGACCTAATACAACCTGTTTTTCTCGGTCAAGTTATTCGGTCTCTCAAAAAATGTTGTTGCACTTATGTCAGATTCTTTTAAAATTGTTAATAGAACTTTATTGAAAGGAAGAAAGGCTAAGGTTTACAATATAATCTGAAAAGCCTAAGACTAACTAAACAAAAGTAGGCTATATATATACATAGCCAATAACCTAAAGGTCCATAAACTAAAGGCCCAATAACATATGGGCTAACATCCCCCCTCAAACTCACAATGCAACAGCAATAAGCATTGAGAGTTTGTCACACAAAAAACGAAATCGAGACGCCGACTGAGCCTTCGTAAAAAGGTCAGCAATCTGCAAAGACGATGGAACAAAAGGAAGCGATATGGTCCCGAGCTGTAAATGATGACGGGTGAAGTGACAATCAATCTCAATGTGCTTCGTACGCTCATGGAAGACAGAATTCTTTGCAATTTGTACCGCACTTTTGTTATCACAATGAAGGGGAGTAGGCATAGAAATGTGAACCCCCATATCTGCAAGAAGCCAACGTAACCAAATAATCTCACATGTAGTCACAGCCATAGCACGATACTCAGCCTCCGTGGAAGATCTAGAGACAACATCTTGTTTCTTGCTCTTCCACGAGATTAAAGAGTCTCCAAGAAACACACAAAAACCAGTGGTGGATTTACGATCATTGCGATCTCCATCCCAATCAGCATCACTATAGGCTCGCAACTCGAGAGATGACGTCGAGGGAAACAAGAGATTCTGAAACTGAGTGCCACGAAGATACCTTAGAATACGAAGTACAGCTCCCCAGTGCACAGAAGTAGGAGCAGTAACAAACTGGCTAACAACATGAACTGCATGTGCTATATCTGGACGAGTAACCGTAAGATAAACCAAACTACCCACAATAGTCCGATAAAGACTCGGATCTGATAATGGAACACCATCACTAGGAGAGTAACGTGCATTGGTTTCAAGGGGAGTATCTACAGTCCTGGTGTCAGAAAGACGCGCCCGTGTAAACAAGTCAGATATATACTTAGTCTGAGAAAGAAGATACCCTTTCTTAGACTGAGCCACCTCAATACCCAGAAAATAACGCAGCAAGCCCAAGTTCTTCATTGCAAATCGATGAGCCAAATCATACTTCAATAACTCAATACCACTATGATCATCACCAGTAATAATCATATCATCTACATATAAGGACAATAGAATTCGCCCTGCACTTGTACATCTAACAAACAATGCTGAATCATGGTTACTCGGGACAAATCCAAGGGAAGTAATAACAGTGGAGAATTTCTCAAACCAAGCACGAGGGGCTTGTTTGAGACCATATAAAGCTTTTCGAAGCCGACAAACTTCACCTGGCTGGTGGTCAATACCTGGGGGAGGAGTCATATAAACTTCCGCGTGGAGATCACCATTCAGAAAAGCATTCTTGACATCCATCTGAAATATCTTCCACTGTCGAACGGATGCAACAGCAATCATAGTGCGAACAGTCGTCATCTTTGCTACGGGGGAAAAAGTCTCCTCATAATCCATACCATATTGTTGTGAATACCCTTTTGCCACAAGTCTTGCCTTGTATCGCTCAACAGACCCATCAGATTTTGTTTTTATCTTATACACCCATCGACAACCAATCGCATGCTTACCAGGTGGGAGAGTAACCAAATCCCATGTATGTGTATGATGAAGAGCAGCAAGTTCCTCGGCCATAGCATTCTGCCAAAGAGGATCAGACACAGCCTCTCTATACGACTCAGGTTCAGACAAATGATGTATGTTTGCAATAAAGGAAGCAAATGAGGCTGAATATGTAGAATAGTAAAAATCTGGCAGTTTGGTGGACTTACAAGGTCGAGTAGACCTCCTCAGAGGTGGTGGGTCTCCAGTCTCAACAGTCGAAGGAGCAGAGTCAGGCACAGGCGAGGCTGAAGCACTATCAGGTGGCACACCAGATGGCATGGATGAATCCGGAACTGGAACCTCTATGTCAATCCCAAAAGGATCAATAAGCCGAATATCTGACTTTGTCACATCATGGGTTTTAGCTGGAATGGAATAAAAAGGAATATGTTCCAAAAAAGTGACATGTCGTGAAACATATAATTTCTGACTTACAGGATCATAGCAACGATAGCCTTTTTGTCCAATACCATACCCCAAAAACACACATATAGCTGATTTTGACCCTAACTTATTTCGTTCAACATGAGGACGAAGAACAAAGCAAGTACATCCAAAAACTCGTAATGCAGAATAATTCGGCGGGTGACCATATAGTTTCTCAAACGGAGACATCCCTGAAGTCAATGCAGTAGGAATACGATTAATCACATATACAGCAGTTAGAACTGCTTCTCCCCAAAAAATACTAGGAACCTCTGCAGACAAAAGTAAAGAGCGTGCTGTCTCAACAATATGACGATGTTTTCTTTCTGCCAGACCGTTCTGCTCAGGAGTGTCGGTACAAGATGACTGGTGTATGGTACCATCAGAGGCAAGTAACTGAGTGAAGTCATTAGAGGTATATTCACCCCCTAAGTCACACCTGAAACACTTTATCACAGCTGAATGTTGTGTTTTAACAAGGGCTCTAAAGTTGTTGTAAATGCCAAAGAAATCAGATCTGCGTTTCATAAGATACACCCAGGTATAACGAGTATAGTCATCTATAAACGAAACATAATAGGTCGATCCACCCTTAGTGGATACTGGCGCTGGTCCCCATACATCAGAATGAATAATGTCAAAAGGAGCAACAGAATAAGACACACTTTTATTAAACGGTAAGGCAGAAAATTTTGCCAGTTTACAACCACTACAATCTGAAATATCACTAGTGTGCACATGACCCAAAGCACCACTAGAGACCAAAAAACGTAAACGTGAAACTGACACATGTCCTAATCTGGAATGCCAAAGATAAAACTGAGAAGACAAAGGACTCAAACGAAAAGAAGATAAATCTATGCTAGAGGCAGCAACTACAGACACTTTGAGATTCTCCAAGACATAGAGTTCCCCCAACCTACGGCCGGTCCCAATCACCCTCTGAGTGTGTTGGTCCTGTATAACACAAACAGAATCAGAAAAAAACACCCAATTACCAGCCTTACACAACTGACTGACCGAAACAAGATTTAAAGCAAGTTTGGGAATGTAATAAACATCAGAGAGGACAATGTGAGGGGTAGTAACAGAACCAACCCCCTCGACTGACATAGGTACAGCACTCGCGGACATAACAGAGATTGGGGAAATGGGTGACAAAGAACCAAACGATGACAAATGAGGGGACATGTGATGAGACGCACCAGAATCCAATATCCACAAAGAGGAAGGAATACCTGAGGTACTAGAAGAAACTGAACCCGAATGAGACATAGATGCTGACATGGCCGTAGGATTAGAAACGAAGAACTGTCTGAACTGTTCGAAAACCTGGGGATCCAACGCAGAAGGTGGCATAGTGCTAACAGACTCAACATCTACAGATGGTGCAGCAGCAGCGAACTGTGGAGGACGAGATGACCACGGAGGAGCACCAGAGGAGCGTGACGGAGACTTTTGCTGCCCATATTTCTGTTGCTGCCCAGATTGAGGCAGTTTGACCTTGTTAAGTAACAACGGACACTGAGCCTTCCAATGATTTTTCTGTTTGCAGAATGCACACTCATCAAATGCAACTTTAGGAGATTGTCGAGTCTGAGTACGGGGTGGCCTAGACTGATCAGTTGAAGCAGCAAACACGACAGGAGTAGTAGTTACTTTAGACCCTTTATCCACTTGAGACTTGATACGAGTCTCCTCTGCAATCAGTTCATGAACCACAGAATCAACAGTAGGGAGGGGAGATTGATGAAGGATTGTTCCACGTAGGCCCTCAAAGTCAGAACGGAGTGCCATCAAAAACTGAACCAAGCGTTGCTCTTCCCGTCTAGCAATGTACGGCCCAAAACCTTTTAACTCTGCAGATTCAGTAAGTGCCAATTGATCCCACAAATCCGACATGGCAGCATAAAAATCTTGAATACTGAGATCATGCTGTTGAAGAGCACGGATATCATACTCCAACTGGTACTGCTTAGCAAAATTAGACTGAGTGTACAGTCTTTCCAAATGATCCCAGACCTCCTTTGCTGTGTCATACTTAGCCAATTGCATACCAATTGACTGAGTTACAGAATTGTTAATCCAAGTGATAATCTTGGAGTTATTAGTTTCCCATAAGTCCACCAACAAATCAAAATTTTCAGTTTTATCATCGATAGGTCTTGGTTTTACTCCAGTGATATAACCCCAGATATTCTTCCCACGAAGGAAATTCTTCATGACATAACTCCAATAGGCATAGTTCTTACCATCTAATTGAGTACTAATGGACTGGAGAGAATCATCCTTTCCAGTCATTGTAAACACAGCAACACACAAACAATTCAAAAAACAAAAAGATGCAAAACCCTAGGTTGAACAATTCCGAACGAACAACAATGGCAGCAAGCAAAAGAACGAAAGACGAACAATACCAGACAGCAAACGAAGACAGCAACAAATCAATCCAACCAAAAACCCAACGAAAACAGCAAACGAATACAGCAGCACCTCAAAAAAAAAAAAAATCGGGGCTCCGCCCCGAACCCCGGACGGGGGCGCGCTGCCCCCCGTACCCCCCCAGCGAACTCACCGCGGAGTTCGATCCGCGCAGTAGGTGCCTGCTACAAAATCTTCAACCAACAAATCAAAGGACATGGATCGAACTAGCTTTGATACCATGTTAATAGAACTTTATTGAAAGGAAGAAAGGCTAAGGTTTACAATATAATCTGAAAAGCCTAAGACTAACTAAACAAAAGTAGGCTATATATATACATAGCCAATAACCTAAAGGTCCATAAACTAAAGGCCCAATAACATATGGGCTAACAAAAATGACTACTTTAACGAATCTAATGACATTTTTGAAGAGTCCGGGCAACATAGATTCACGGAAAGTACTTTTAATTTTCAAAACGCACTAAATAACAAAAAATAGTTTTCTAAATAGGATTTGGCTAAGCAGGCTTTTAATAGTCATGCAAACTGAGAATTTGGTGGCAACAAACTGCAAAACTTTCAAATACTACAATATTAATTATTACATGTCTAATAGCAACATTACAAATTACAAACATCAAAGTAGAAATGAAATGAAAGCCACTTACAGTATTATGTACAAAAAACAAACCCCTTTATATAATGTACTAATAAAAATCAAACACACTCACTATTCATTGTGGTCATCTCATTTTCTTGACTTTTATTGTTCTTCTGCTTTTCTTGTTTGTATTCTCCATACATGTATGAGACAAAACCCCAAAGAGAAAGAAAAAGAGAAAGTCCCTTTTCACCTGAAAATTTCTCTTTAAAGAAAATTACTGCTAATACTTCAGTAACTGGAAGTAAAACTGCCAGTAAAATTCCAGACATCAAAGAAGAAGAACAGTAAATAACTCCAATTGCACCCACATAAAAGCATTGCCAAATAATAGTACTCCATACTAGCACTATATAATATCTAGCTTCTCCTAGGTTATATTGTTTTGCCTCCCTTGATATTGCCTGCACAATGTCGATTCCGATAGTTTAATGGTTGATCTTTAAAAGAAATAATCAATAAATCTAAAAGAAATTTATTAGTACTCCTTTAATTACATTTCTATGTGATGGAGTTTAACGTAAAATTTATTTTATAATAAATCATAGATTATTGTATATATATCAACAAATATATATCATCTCATAAAAATAGAATAAAACTCAACTATCCTATATGGTTTGATGGAGTGGGATACTCATCTCTGATTACCAATATACTCGAGTTTGATTTGAATAATACATGATTAAAAATTCATTTCAAAAAAAAAAAAAAACTTCTTTCTCGATTTGGCAAAGGAACACATTAATCGTAATGGATGAATACGATGTACCAAGAAATGGCGTTTAGTTAATGGAATAGGCAACAAAGTCATACTAAATTATTCTAGATATAAAGAAGTACCAAGAGTACTATTTTATGGGATATATGCATCTTCTTTTTTCTTTTAGGTATATGAATCCAGTAGCTTTTCACATAAGTAAATAATTTAATACACCAAAGATATGTACCATGCTATCATCCACTTAAGACGGGCAAATTTAATACAACGCGTTGTTGTGTAGTCAAATTACAGTCTCCATCCATCTGTGGGGTATAAACAATTTTGGATTTATAGCTACATCCATCATTAATGTCCTGCTTATAAAGTCAACTCACAAGTAGTTCAGAGCTAGAATTTTCTCTAAAGAAGTTTCAAATATAAATAACACATGAACTAAACGAAGGAGTTCAACATATGCGATATATACCTAAAAAATAAATAAAATAATATATAAGTTGTATAATTTTCCGTTGGAGGGGTTTGATGTCCTGATTCTAAGCTTGATCTACCCCTGCTCACACCACACTAAATCTATTCCATTTTATACTTTCTTTGTTCATGTTTATTTGTCCACCTTAGACTTTATACGTTTCTTAAAAAACAATGATTAATATGAGTGGTTTATCAGAATACTTTGTATAGTCTTTGGTCAAGGAAAATGATTTGGAAATAATAATTATTGTTAAGCGTAAAATAGGAACAATATAAATATTTTTTCTTTATATGTTAAAAATAACATGTAAAAATGAAAATGTATTTTTGAAATAATGAATAAATAAGAGTGAACAAAGGAAGTAGAAGCAAACTCGAGTAATTTCGATGGATAGTCATCCATGTTTTCACAATTGCCTATAAACATCACTTTTGTTTCTTTTAGGACAAGAATATCATCCAACTATCCCAATTTTCCTCAAAAAATATGTGATACTTCAAAAATATTTCTTCTCTCCTAGTTTGCATGACTTGTCATTAAAATTTCTTTTTTATATATAAGATATAAAAAAGAGATCTATTTAACTTATCAAACTTATTTAACTAGAATTTGGTCTTATTTCTTTTTTAAAAAATAAATACACAGGATATATTTATTATCGAAGAAAAATTTAATTCTATACTTTAAATTTTATATTTATTTTGTCTTTCTTACAAAAATAAAAAATAAATTGTATTTATTCTTTATTCGATACGAGAAAAATTACATCACATGATAAAAATATTAGATAATCACACAACTTAAAGAAAAACAATTCCTCTAGAAATGTAATGCACATTACTCATCAATGAAGTAGTTGGTGTGTCCAAGTGTATACGTAAAACTAAAGGATTGAATAATTTTATTTGGTACTTTTCAAAGTTTTTTAAATTTATTTATTTCTTCACTTAATAATATTTTTAAAACTCAAGGTATTTATACGAATTGGTACTAATTTAATATTATTTTGTTATTTATTTCATATACTGAAGATTCTTAAAATGTAAAAGAAATGAAAATGATGGCTTTCATATTTTCATATACGTATTAAATGTACTATTTTTGAAGGAATGAAAAATTATTTAGTCATGAAATAAATTATTCGCTTTTAAAAAAATATTATCAAAATGATATAATAGTACAAATGAATCGTTGAAATAGTACCCAACCAAATATCGCTTGGTTTTTGTGACTTTAGTATGAGGAAAGGATATACATTGGTGTTTAATTATATAATAAGATAAAATATAGTATAATAAAAATACAAATAAAATGAAAAAACGAAATTAAAAATAATAAATTTCTATTTCTAAAGTTTTTGCCTATGTTAACTTTGTGGGTTTACTTGATTTGTTTATGAAATTTACTTGGAAAAATCCTCTAGAAGAATTCATTTTTTATTATCTTTTTATCAAAAAATTTTCGCTTAAAATTTTGTAAGTGATCTACATACGAATCAAAATTTTCAGGTGATAATTACCTTTAAGATTTTTCTATTAAATTTTGCTTGACCAAAAAATTTCTAAGATTTTCTCCTTCAAATTTTATTTTATAGAAAATTTTTTAGTTTTTTCATCGAATTAATTTGGTTGAAAAACTTGTAGAGAATTAGATTACCGGTAAATTCTTTTGTAATTTTTTTTAAATAAAATATTACGTAATTTAGATTTTTCTTGTAGTGTATAAGACGTGGGTTTGAATAAATGAACTTGAAGAATTAAATAGGTTTATAATTAAGAAAATAAAAGATTTTAACAACATGACATGCCAAGTAGGATAGAATAAGGTTTTTAAAGTGTTAAGTGTTTTTTGAGGAAAATAGAAATAGTTGGGTGATATTCTTGTCCTAAAAGAAACAAAAGTGATATTTATAGACAATTGTGAATACATGAATGACTATCCGTGGAAATTACTCAAGCAAACTGCTATTACAGCAACACAAAATGCTTAAAACTCACTATCTTTCAAAAGTCATAGAGCCACATAGATGTCATGATTTATTTAAGATCTAAAATTTTATTGTATCTTAATTTTCATGGTCTGTCAATAAGTTCACATAAATTGTTGGATGCATGGATGGAAGTGAATTAGATGGGAAAAAGATACCTGAAAGTCCTTATTAACAATCATTCCTATAGTACAAAAAGCAGTTGCAGCAAAACACATGACCATTTGAATCTCCAACACCAACGTTGCAGTAATAGCCTGTTTTGCCTTCATGTAAATCAACTCAATACAAGGTATAATAAGTCCATACAAACCTGCAGCCGAAAGGGTCATAATAAAACCAATAACATACGCTTTACTAGTCACTCCCTCTGGACGATCACTGTTTGCCCGAATACCTAATAAAACCGCGCCAACTGTCAACACGACGACTGCATTAATAGAATAAGAAGTCAACTTCAACTTCACTATGAAGAAAGCACCTATTGCCGTGAAGGCAAGTTGAGCGGCTATAAGAAGCGAAGAAGTTGACACGGGGAGTTTTGACCCGCCCCACGAATAAAAAAAATCATCTAATCCTATGACAACCCCAATGACGAATGATGCAATAAAAATTCGAGGTGTTATGAAATAAAATTTGGTATCAGAGCCTTTGATTTTTCGACGATAGAAGTATAGGACGGCTAGAGGTATAAGGGTGAGTGGCCATCCACCGGTTTGTAACCAACTACTAAGCCAAATTCTTGAACCCCCTTCAACAAAATATAAACGCATCATTAAAGGACCACCACAAACACCAATAGATAATATCAAACAATTTATCACAAGGAGAATTCTCTTCATAGTAATAGCACTTACGCCTTGATCTTCCATTTTCATGAGATTTAAATTGAATTTTCGGATTTCTTGAAGTGATGGGATCTATAGTTTGCTATTTATAATAGAACTTCCGTCCGTTTTGTTTGTCAACTGAGAAGATTGGTTTCACGATATGGAGTGGTCCCACTTCAATTAATTAAGGACCAATATTGTAGTGGAAAACTGGAAATGAAACTATATAGTGTGTCGGTGTACTCCCTAAAAATTTGGAAGTGCATGTGTACAGCTTTGCCCTTATTTATACAACTGTCACGTCAAATTATTTACAAACAAGGTAACCTAGTTAAAATAATCAAAATCAATGTTCATGACATACTACCACTGCACGTAACAATTTTTTTTTGTAACTTTATTTAAAGTTTTTATTTCTTTATGTGAAATATATCCTCACTAATCTTTCAATAACAAGCTCGATTATCAGATTGATTTTTACCTGTTATATATAATTGATTGTTAAACACATATAACAACATTGACATTTAGATATTGTTTTGTTGTCACCCAACACAGTAAAATTACCTTCAAAAATCATTTTTACAATATGTTATTTTATACAAAAAGATTTTGAAAAATGGAAGAATACAAAAGTCTCCAACTTCATCTTCTTTTTTTTACCAACTTCGGGTGTGTTTGGTATGAAGGAAAACATTTTTAAGAAAATGTTTTTCAATTTTCTCATATTTGGTTGGCTTAAAGATTTTGAAAAATGTTTTTCAAATCAACTTATTTTCTTCAATTCTAAGAAAAATGACTTTTCTTCAAAAAGTAAGGAAAATGTTTTTCAAAACTCTCTTTCAACCTCACTCTTAAGTTGAAATATTTGTACCTCTCAAAATCATTCATCCCTACTCCAACCGTCAATCACCCACCCCGCCCCCTACCACCCCTATTTAAAAAATATTTTAAATTTTTTTCTTACCTCATCCCCCTATCCAAAAATCCTACTCCATTCCAAAAAAAAAAATTAAACTTTTAAAAAAAATCCAAACATTTTTCTTACCTCCCCTCCCCAACACCCTACCAAACTCCTCCCCCCCCCCCCCCCCCACCCCCACCCCCAAAAAAATTAATTTATTTTTTAAAAAATCAAAATTATTTTCTCACCCCATCCTTATTACCTATTTTGACAACCCCAACCCCCACCTACCACCCCTCTGCAAAAAAAAAAAACACTATATTTTTAATTTATTTTTTAAAAAAAATTTAAAACTTTTTTCTTATCCCTCCATTTTTATCCTATTCGTTCTCATTGTTTTTGTTAAATATATACAAATACTTTTAGAAAACATATATTTATCCAATTTGCATAACGATCACACGAATATAAGTAAGAAATAACTTATTTTTCTAGAAAATATTTTTCCTCCTTCATATTGAACACACCCTAAAAAAAGTATTTTTTGAGATCAAAAATTATTTTTCTAAATTGTATTTTTACGCTTTAGTTAAACACTAGAATGTATTTTTTGAAAAATATTTTTACATTCACCAACCAAACACTATAAAATATTTTTCGGAAAATATTTTCCATCTACCAATCAAACACTATAAAATATTTTTCAAAAAATATTTTTCATCCACCAACCAAACATAGGAAAACAAGTAAGAAATCAACTTGTTTTCCAAGAAAACATTTTCTAGGAAAACATTTTCCTTCGTACCAAACACACCCTTCATCTTATAATATTTTTCCTCTTCTATATTTCAAGAGTTATTGACATTCCAAATCTTCCTTTGGTACTTACAAAACCTATTGAAGTTATATCTAATAACAGATAATTGATAGATTAGTTTTTAGTTAAAATAAAATTATAAATACAGATATTTAATTTTGTAAAGTTGTTATATACAAAATGATTTTCACATAGAGCAGTCATAATGATGATTATTGTTATTGTAGGTAGAGATCTCTGTTGTTATAGAGAGACAAGATATAACATAAAAATCAGTCGAAAAAAAATGTTATAGTGAAACGTAGTTACATAAATGACAACTGTTATGGAAAGTTATGACTTCAAAATTATAGAATAATTCTCAAACTTTTCTTTCTGACAGATTAGTAACATAAATTTAAAAAAATATGATGCATTTCCCATATATTTTAGTAGTACCTATGTTTAAAAAGAATGATCTAATTTGACTTGACACAAAATTTAAGAAAATAAAAAAACTTTTGAATTCTGTGGTCTTAAATTAAAGTTGTGTCAAATGTATCCAAATGTCCTTTAATCTTGTGATCTTAAACATGTCATGTGGAAAGTTGAAATTAAACTATTGTCAAAAAAGAAAAAGAATCATTCTTTTTCAAACAGACTAAAAAAAAAATAGATCATTTTTTTTTTAAATAGAGGGAGTAACATTTTATTCAGAGAATTATGCAATGAGAGTTTCTTAACTAGCTCTTAGGTTAGTTCTTTATTTATCTCCTATCAATAATAAAAAAAAAAAAAAAAAAAAAAAAAAAAAAAAAAAACACGTTATCTATCAATTCCTTGCTTTTCATGATTAAACCGTTAAATTAATTGCATGTGAGACGTAAGATGGAAGGAGAGTGCAAAAATAGAAACTTCAGAAAAGAAGAGCTCACAATCAATAAGCTACTCCCTCAGTTCCAAAATAATTATCATGTTTAGATTTTTAAAAGTCAATTCTTTAAAGCAAAATTAGATTATATCATATAAATTAAATATCTTACAATTAAATTTTAAATATTCAAAAAGCTATTAATATATATATATATATATATACATACATATATATATATATATATATATATTGTGTAACCTTTTCATGTCAATCTATATCTATAATCTATAACATCTATCTATATCTATAATATATTAAAAATGTGAAAAGCGTTAGAAATATCATTTGAACGTTTTGCCCTTTATGAAAAGTCTTTGCTTTAGACAAAATCATCTTTTTACTATTTTTTCTAATATTTAAAAATGAAAAATTAATAAAATATATTTATGGTAAAACCTTTCCTTATTAGAAGAAATCAAAATTAATGACAATTAATATTTTTTTCATTAATTTAAGAATTCTAGATCAGCTAAAAAATAAATTTTTTTAATAATTATACATAAATACTAATTTATATTAAACCCTAATACTCTAATACTATATAGAAAAATCCAAAAGAAATTCCCCTACATTCCCAAAGCATTGCCGTTTTTTGAAGAAATTTCCTTACTAATCCTTTTCGTATTTTTCTACAACCTTATAAGTATTTTTGAATTTTAATAAAGGACTTATTATAAGTTAAATAGGAGTCCAAAATTTAATCATTTTTTATTCTAGAAATTATTAAAACTCCTATATTCCTCAAATAAAATTCTAATTATACATAAACGCTAATATATATTTCAAAATTTATAATACTCAAAAAGGCAAAAACGTACGTTTCTATTTTTATTTTTTTTAATTCCTTTACATTTTTTAGTTTCAAATTCAATGGTCTTTTCCTAAAATTCTAATTATACATAAACTCTAGCAAATTAGTTAAAGTCTTTATTTTATGTAAGTAACAAATCATAATATTTAACACTCCTAAATTAATTAGAATTTTACCTTATATCTATAATCTATAATCTATAATATACTAAAAGTGTGAAGACCCTTAGAAAAGTGAATTAAACTTTTTGCCCTTCATTACAACTCTCTGTAATAGACAAAATCGTTATTTTTTATTTTTTTATTATATTTTTTAATTAATAATTAAAATAAAAATCCTAAAATATATGGTAGAAGAAATTATATGGTAAGAAGTATTAGTAGAATTAATTTCTATAATTAAAAAATACTCCTTAAATATATAAAAGACGCATTAGATAGAGACAAGGTTACGTCGGTATTTTTCATATTTGGTTAGGATACTTATACTTCTCCAATTTCATTTTTTATTTTAGGTAATTCCACTGTTTATTTTTGGTTGATAAAAGGGATTGTTTTTGTTTTTTTATATTTTTGGCATTGTTAAGAAAATCAGTGCTAAAACGTTGGTTTTGTTTTTCTATGGTTTTGCATTGTTAAAAATATGTGTTAAAAAATTAAAAATATTTCCTTTTAATTTTTGGTGAAATAATTTTGTAATTAATTTAATTTTTATTTTCTTAGGTTTAGTGATATAATTTAGATAAAAAATTATAATATTTAATACTTCTAAATCAGTTAGAATTTTACCTTATATATAAAAAAAAATTCTATAATTCTATTTAAATAATAGTTTGATCAAACTTTGCTAGAAACTGAGGGTTATTTCTTCTTCGTTACATCTATTTTCTGTTTTGTTTGTGTAGTAGTGTATCATGTTTAATTGATTGTATATTTTTCTTTTTGTGAACAGGAAGTATGATTAAAACTTCTCCTTTTGTGACGTCATCGTTATATTTTGTATTTATTCGTGTTCAATATCTATTTCTCTGATATGTGTAAGAAATAATGAAAAATCAACTCCTTTATGTGCATATAGTGTTGGTCGGTAACGATAAGTCCTACTATATATGGTAAGAGAAAAATAGAAAAATCATCTCACAAGTGTTTGTTCATTGTCGAAAGCTTTTGAAAACTAAATTATGTTGCTCTTGAGTCACCCAAGAAACATGTGAAAGATGCAGGTCAAAAGATTATCAATAAAGGGTTCGTCATAGATGAACAGGTTAGTTACTATTTCTACTTACAACTAGACTTTTGTAATTCCTACTCCACGCATATTTTCTGATTTCACAATCTTTGTTTCTTCCTCCTTATTTGTGCTTAATAGAAAGAAAGAAGTGAAAGATACCTTGCTCGATAACAAGTTTAAGATGTCGTAGATTCTATATAAATTGCATATGTTGTTTCGAAATCTTTAGCTTTGTCCGAAAAAATATCAATTTTATTATTGTATGTAATTAATTGTTCTAAAAGATATTATGTTACTGGTGTGCGCGATACTAAATACATTAGTATAAGATTCCTAAGAGAAAATTTGAATATTCAATCACTTGTTTTTTGTCAAATTATATTATGCGCGCAGATAAATGAGTAGAATATTTATTTTGAAGTTAACTGCAATATTTTATGATTTGTGTAGTTTAATTGATTGACGTGAGGCACACGTACACTATGCTAGTTTAATCAAAAATACTACAGTAACATTTTTTTAACTATTGGTGAAAGATCATATATTTGATTTTCAAAAAGTGAAACATAATAATTAATTTAGGAGGGAGAGAGTAAACATGATTAAAGAAATATTCAACATAAGTATGGAATAGTGATGGAACCAGAATTTTCACTGATAAAATTATATTCAAAATATGAAGTAAATACAAGAAGAAGACGTTTCCCTAAAAAAAAAAATACAGAAAGAAGACAACCATCTAATTACATTCAGCTCCGACCCACGTTTAAAGTATCTTCTGATTCACAAAGGAAGGATATAGCAATAAGAAATAAAAGAGCAAAGACTAAACAAGCAATACAATGATTGCCAATATTTCTGTTATTAAATTATAGCGTTGAACTTCTTCAAAAAGAAAAAAACTAGTTGGATTGCCAACCTTGGCCTGTTCCATGCCGGGTAAATAGCCATACGGCCCATGCTATTCGTTGACATTGCAATTTTGCATTCAACAAGGGGCCTTAACAGAATGGGATACCATGAGATAGTTTAAGATTAAGTTTTGAGGGTAGATTTATATATTTTTTTAATTGAAGATATAAGCTTACAAAGGTGATGCATGAGGCTGATGTAGTAGTGAGGTTTGATATTCAGTTCATTCAAAGACAGGTAGTCTCAATTATCTTGGATCTACTATTCAAGGTAATTGACAAGTTGACGAGGATGTCACCAATTGGGTCTACTATTCAGGGTAATTGACAGGTTGACAAGGATGTCACCAATTATATTGGTGCGGAGTAGATGAAATAGAGGTTCGCATCCGAAGTTTTGTGTGATAAGAAAGCGCCTTCTAAACTTAAAGCCAAATTTTACAGAGTGATGGTTAGACCAACTGTCACAACCCGAGCCGAGGCCCTGGCCGCGACGGGCATTCTGAACCACAAAGGCCCGAGAGACCGCTTAGCACACCATCATAAGCATATTCCATATATAAATCAAAGTGAGGAAGATATAAAGAAATTCGAGGGAAACTTATATTACAAACCGTGCCAACAAACTATGACAATACAATACTCAACTTCTATTTACGAAGCCTCTACTAAATACTAATTGTCTAGGACGAGACAAGGCCCTCGGTTGAACCATAAACTGAATTAGATAAACATATGAATAACATGTAATTCGAAAAATATAGGATTGCTCACCAACTCTGTCATCTTTCCATATGTTTTGCTGATGTGATGGACCATGGTATTGAGCCCCAGAACATGTACTATGAGGGAGCCAATATTGGAAGAGTATTGGTATGCAGAACAACCCAAAAATAACGTATATTTCATGTAACATAATTAAGAGCATTGTAAAAATAATTTATCATAATATATACAAAGGTTTCAAAACATCCTTATAAATCATAGACTCAACTCTCTTTATCTTAATCCTGAGCTAGATAGTACACCCTACATTTCTGATTATAATCCAACGGGCTATATGAAATTCATCCTTGACTGGGCAGCCAAGCCCCCGACTCAAGTTTGCCGCAAAGGCTGGAGTTTACTAATTTTGATATACAAAAGGGCACATGACCAGCGTATAATCCCCTCTTTCAGCGCATAGCGTATAATCCCCTCTTTCAGGGCACAATAAATCCCGCATTGGCGGGCAATGAGTTATCTGAACTCATGCCTTCTTTTGGTAATCATCTAACTCTCTTTAATTCCACTTTTAACGTATTAAGACCATGCTTCATGTTCATAACATTATTTACTTTCATATTAAGGGCATTTCATAATAGGTATCTTCGTACCTAGACTTGCAAGCCATATCATCTCATATCATATCCACCGTCCTTCTCATTAAAAACATGTTAATGACCACCAAAAGGTTTATCATGTCACATGAGAGTTCTTATTTCGAAAGTATATAAAACTTATACAAAAACACTGTCTTTTCAAGACTTTAACACATAGTGGCCAATTATTTCATTAATCACATGGAATTTCTTCATCAGGACACAAAAGCATTTAGCATGAGAAATACCCCTTTAAAACGTGCAAATAAACAATGCTTGGTAGTTAAAAAGGCATTCAAAACTCAAGGATTATCATTATTTATAAGACAGTCCCAAACATTAGTCACACATAAATCTCATGATAAAAAAAGGGACTTATAGTTCATGCTCTCAAACCAAATTCACAATTCATAATATGTTAAGGCCATAATTTCATCATGGAGAAAGGGAATTTAATTCACAAATAGTACTCATAAAATATTTTTCAAAACACATATCATATATGCACATGATTACAACTCAAGTTTATGAAAAAAAACTCATGATAAATGCACACTTTCATCAAAATGGGTTCATGATGCATTCTCTTTAAATAGTTTCCCAAAACTTATGACATATATATAATTATACATCTTTAAAGCTTGTAAAAACAATAAAACGTATGCCCATTAGGATAGTCCCACATACCTTTTGACGAAGAAAAATCGAAGAGAATATAGAGAAATTGGACCTTGAAAGCTTGAATTCGTCAAACCCTAGGTAGTTTCTTCTCTATTTCTTATGGAGAGATGATTAGGGATTATGGAGAGGTGATATAACGATGTTATGTTGTGAAAATGGATGGAAAAAGATTAATATAGTGTTTATGGGTCGTTTATAAGTGAAAGAACTTCAATATCCCTCCTCTCAAGTCAACAAACCCAAAAGTTAACAAATTTATAGCATCGACGTGTCGTAGAGGATAATATCCATGATGAGCTCCATGTCGGACCCTTACTACCTCTTCACGAAAATGCTCATAACATTTCACACGGATATCGGATTAAGGTAAAATCAAATTCATTGTAAAGAGGACACATTTATCTATAATTTAGTGGGTCTTGAGCCCCAAAATTCCACTTATTTCAGAACTTATACACATTCAAAGTTGACCTTGTAGAATCGAATTCCAAAATTCAGTCGATAACAAAAGTTCTTAACTCCATTTGACTCCAAGTGTTTAATATGAACATTTTTCCCCTCAAAGGAACTTTTCACACTTGTATAATGATCATAACACTTATAAAAAATAATTGGATTCAAGCTTATACACGTAGAAACAACGGTTTGAATTCTAGCCCTAAAATGAGGGGTGATACATTATCTCCCCTTTGGAATCATTCGTCCTCGAATGATGGATAGGAATATTTTGAAGCTTTAGAAGTATGGAAAAAAGTATGTAACTTCTCATTAAGAACTTCCACTCAACAAAACACGTAAAGGAATAACAATCAAAGGGCTTCTTGGCATCACCAATTAATTTATGTAAGCACAAATCATAAGACAATGAGACCAAGGTTGTACAAGGGGTGAAATACTCATAGCCCCTCAAGCTAAGTGAGAAAAACAAAATTATCAAAATTTTACCTAGGTCTGCATCGCAGACCTTATCGTGGAGCATATCCTCCGCGTCGCTACCTCCATGACCTAAAACTACCCTAGACCCCGACCGAAGATTTTAAAGCTCTTCCAGGTTACCCTTTTTACATCCCGGGACATGGTTTGAGTCAAAAACCTATAGTTCAAGCACGAGAAGGTCAAAAATAAAATGATGAAAACTTTGAGAGTCTTATACTAATAGACCTTATATATCACAATACTTTTCAACTATGACTTTAGCTACAATACCACACTTCATCATTTCAATCTTACAATTTCCCAACAAAACATATTTCTACAAGACCCTAAGTCTAGTTAGACCTTACTTTCATGTTTAAGCCTAAC
Source organism: Capsicum annuum (assembly GCF_002878395.1). Taxonomy (NCBI): domain Eukaryota; kingdom Viridiplantae; phylum Streptophyta; class Magnoliopsida; order Solanales; family Solanaceae; genus Capsicum; species Capsicum annuum. The sequence goes on along the minus strand of NC_061122.1, from coordinate 204,529,162 downwards.
CCGAAGTTAAAAGACGCTAACTTAAGCTACGGGGCTCGATACTTTACATCCATCCATGAATACTACTCCATCTTATCATTGTAGTCAAACAACATCATGCCTTAACCAAGAGTTCTAGCCACATAATATGATGGTATGGGTATTCATCAATCATAACGTTGCCTATCTTTATACACCCACTCTAAGAATAAGATTTATCGTGACTCTTCCCTGAAACTTGCCACTATGAGAAAATTTAGAAACTACCTTAATTCATCATCGACCCCTTAGATAGAATTCACAATCTTAGACTTGAGGATATATCCTCTCATCAAATCTATAACCACAACTCTCAACACAAATGGGGTATCACCATACATATAAATGCTAAAATCCCCCTGATATACTATACTATGAAGGCATTGCTTTCCGGGAATGCTACTCTTAACTTTTGTTAGCCTCTATAGCCATCAACCTACAACTCACACTCTCATGAGCATACGCATCCACTCCTTCACACATAACAATCCATTCTCCACTCCTTAATATACTAGCATTACACCTCTAATTACATATCTTACAACTCAATAAAATTTGTAAAACTAGACCAAAAGCCCATATCATCCATCTATATTTTCCTTAATTCAGCTCTAAATAACACCATATAGTTGCTCTCTAGCCATCTTCATATTAAGAAATCTAAGAACATAAATTTAGCACACATGACACATATATACTTAAGACCTCATCTGACAACAAGTTACTTGGGGTTCAACTTATTCTTTTAAAACCACACTCTTATCCACCTAGTGACTCAGCCACAATTCATTATTTTAACACTAATCCTCATGTACACATATACATCATAATTTTCCATTCAAATTTTCATAGGTTATCAACCTAGGCCTCTTTCACAAACTACATCAAACCTACTAATTTTATCCCCACAAAACATGCATCACAATTCTTGAGCTACTATTTTTACCACCATAATCCACATTTAAAGTTCAAACCTGTTGTCTAAATCAATCATAAACCACCAAAGAAGTATGCCACATACTATACCAGTCAATCACATTGGGAAAAAATCAACTCAAATTCCTTATTTCACTTAACTACGGCCTACAAACACAACTCCTTCATGATATTACTACTACACCTCAGAATCTACTACATACCTTCTCACATCATATCTACTTACCCATGCATATATTAGAACTACCTTTAAAATTCCATAAACACCAATGAGTCTCTACTCATAACTTATTGGGTAATGTACCTGTAATGCCCCCAATCTGGTACCCAAAATGCCACACGATGCTCATGACCCCGAAGGACCACAATATAACCCATGACTGATATCTGTAACTGAGTACTGCATAACATACTATATAAATGCGGAATAAAAGGCTGAAAAGCCATAAGGTTCAAATATCCGATAAAATATAACATTTGAAAAATATAGTATATCAATACCAAAATGAATGAAATAACTGTCTGAACATGCCACAGTCTGGAAGCCTCTAAACTGTCTAAAAACTGTGGAGTTGATGGGATATGTCCTCAATTAACTCCAGACTACTGAAATAATAAAGTAATAAAATAATCATATTATCTTCGAATAATGAGGATGCACTGCTAGTCTAGCTGCTGAATGTATGATCTACTAAGGATGCTCTGGAGCTTGTGCATCTAAAACTATAGTATAAAACACCATAGAGAAAATACGCCAGTATGATTGAATGTACTGGTATGCAAGTGAGGTAGGCTGAATGTAAGGGGTTTATATGCATGAACAATACTAACTGACTAAATAACATAAACGTGAGAACACATGCATGAATACGTGAACCGTAACTGAGATCATGACATCACTAAATCTGAATACTGATAACATAAATTTTCATATAACTGATATACTATTATCTGAATGACTGTGTCTGACAGTCCCATTTTCTATAGAACTATCTGAGTTTTATTACTGAGACTGTAACTATAGGAAGTAGTCATCTAACTGACATACCCCGAATAAGTTATTATAGCTGTGTTGAGGTCCAATTTGTAACCCCAATTGGAAGGGTGTCAATACCGCGCCACTTGTAAGGACAAGCTATGGGTGACCCTCATCTGACTGTGTTCCCAAAAGAAAATGGTGGGACCCTCATCTGATAGTGTTAATCCACCTCATCAACCCTCATCTGCCGATGTTAATATCTCAACCTATGCTGGCTACATACTTCTGGAATACAAGGATTGCTTCTAAGGATCACACCCTCAACTGTCAGTGTGTGCCCTCATCCTTGGGTTCACTCAGTGCTAATTTCTACTCCCATCTGAATAGACACTAAAATATGATTAACTAAACTGAACTGGACTGCGTTCATTGAGTTTCGTTGACTGACGGAATACTACTGAGATTACTGAATTTCCTAGATTTCTAAGATTACTGAGATTTTTGAGTTTTCCTGAGTCATGAATCTGACTGAGTTCTATTGAGTATGGCTTGACTGAGAGTATCTTGAAAACTGACACTTACTCTAGGCACACAACTAAATTGTTGGGTACAAGTACCCCCAGGACTCGATAGCATGAAACTGACAAGATATGACACTTCTTGACATATAACCATAGTCAATAATTCATAGTAAAATCATTGGGGATTTTCATGAAGTATTCGCATGCTATAAGCTTACACATGAATAGGAATGCATGTAAACATATCATAATTTCATAAGCCTAATCTCATGATCATTATGTCAATCCATTACAAGGCATAACAATAACATAGGAGTCATATCGAACATAAGAGAGAAACATGGATTCATCAGTTTTGGTCACAAATGAGTCATAAGGCATAATTCCTATTCTCTTAGGCATTTTATCAAACACCTTGCAAGCATATCTTTAAGCTTAGGCATGAATATTGAAATAATACATCAGGGCAATATTTTTACACTTCCAATGCAAGAACTTCAACCATATACTAACATATTTTCATGATAGTCATTAAAGACTTCAACTTGGAAATCAAACAACAATATAAACATGGATATAATACAATTCATACCATGGAATCCAAAGTTTATACTTCAAATAGGATTTCTTAAGCTTCATGGGTAAAAGGAACCCATGAATCAACACTTGACATACCTGGGTGGATGATTTCTTAAAGATTGGCAAAGAAAAGCTTGAATTCTTGCCTTGGGATTAGACACCTAAGGTTTCTTATTCTTGGGGATTGATCTTTGAGAGAAACCATAATTTGGTGTTGTGGATGAATAAAGAAGTTATGGGCTCTGGTTTGGTATAATTAGGGGTTAAAACGGGTGGAAAAAGACTCAAATACCCTTTTAAAAATGACTTAAAATCGCTGATCAGAAATGGCGATGGTTTGGGCGACGGTCCATAACTGGCTCGATGGTTCATCAGTCCATCCCGTTGTACTTGGCCAGAACTTGAACTTCCTGCCTCGTCTGCGATGGTTTGATCGACGATCCGTCACTAGCTCGACGGTCCGGTGGTCCTGACCGTTGCACTTGTCCAGAAGATGGGATCACTGCCTTAGTTGCGACAGCTTGGGTGATGGTCCATCGCTAGCTCGGTGGTCCGTCGGCCTGACCGTTGATTCTGGGCAGTTTCGACAGTTCTCTGTAAAACATCCAGAACTTTTAATCCGATATTGGATTTGGACAAAATTTGTATCATTGGAAAGCTAATTCAATTTCTCTTATGATAAAAATTCAAAATTGGGGAAATTCTATCTGATTTAAACATTAATCATTTAGGAAGTCATCACTAACTCTTTTGGAGACTAGATTTGTCTTAAAGAAAGTTCTGGGTACTACAGTACCCCTTTCCATTCATAACCTATAAGTGACTCCTACAACCTCCATAACTATCCATTCTGTGCTCCTTCTCTATTTTAAATAAATAATAATCATAGTCAATCACTTCCTCCACAGACTACCATAAAATCTACAAATCATGCAACAATATTAAATAATCAACACAAAGGGGTATAACACCCTTCACTCAAAGGTTATATAACTAAAACTAACTTCTTTACCAGAAAGCTACCCTCACTCTAACTTCTATACTTATGACTACAGATCACTAACTTTGGGATCATCTTACTACCAATAGGTTATGACACCATAACATATACTACTACTCGGGTGAAAATACTATTCTAATATTCTGCTATATATCTCTACCCTTAAGCATGACATCTGTAATAAGGATTCTGAAAGGGACTAAATACACACCTTACCTCAGGCTCAAATGCATGATGGACATAGATAGGGAAATACACCTGAATTGACACACTATGAAGCACTAATGAACTCCTCTCAAGTCCTTGTGCTATTTCATAACTTTATGGATAACTCAATCATAAAGAACCACATCATTATGGATCTAAATTATTGAACTAGTATCATCTCGACAATGAGGTATAGATAATAAAATTAGAGTAAATAAGGATTTTGGATAAATTTCTTAAGGACAATGCTATAGCATGAACTAGATTATGAAAGAATGGGAAACATCTCCTAAATGTCCGATAGCCTTATGATTATAAGTATGGTGTACAACACACCCATGAGAAATAATCTACTATACATAGCTTTCTAGACACTCTGGGACCACTAACCATGCTCTGATACCAAACTTGTTATGACTCGAGCTGAGGCCCTAGCCACAGTGGGCATCCCAAACTATGAAGGCTCGAGAAACCCTTTAGCACACCATCATAAGAATAATCCATACATAATTTAAAGTACAGAAGATATAATAACATTCGAGAGAAACTTATATTACAAATTGTATCAACAAACTCTGACAATACAATACTCATCTTCCATCAACGAAACCTCTACTGAATACTAACTGTCTAAGAAGAGACAAGGCCCCTGGCTAGACCATAAACTAAATTAGAAAAACATATGAATAACATGCCTTCTAATAAATGGATTGGTCACCAACTCTATCATCATCCCATATGTTCTATTAATGTGATAGACCATGAGACTAAGCCCCAAAACTTGTACTATGAGGGGCTCAGTACTTGAAGAGTATTGGTATGCAGAACAACCCAAAAATAACTTTTTTTGTTTAATTTGGTATTTTATTAATGAAAATTCAAAAAGTTTAATCACAAATGGACAAACCCATCCAAAACACAAAAAATCCTACTACTACTCTACTCACCCGGCCTAACCTGGGTCCATAAAAAGCATATAATATGTGAGTAGGGTTTCCAAAAGGTGTTAAGTTTCAAAATCAGCTTCTCCTCCATGCTTCTCTTTGAAATGAAGATCTTCTTTACTAACTTAAGCTTTCATTTTCTGCTGCTCTGGGTGTTTAATGTTGTACCTCCGAGACTCTGTCCTCCTTCTGTTATTAACTTGAAGAAGTAAGTAACAACTTCTTTTATTTGTTTAGATTTTAGAACCTTAGGTTGATTAAACTATTGTTGTTTCTCTTAATCTAGTTGTGTTCTCCGGTGGATAGGAAAATGACCTGCTTTTTGTACTGCTATGAAGGATCTAGTCAGCTGAGATGTGCTATCATAATTGAGTGACTTGACTTTTGTTTCTCCTTCTCTACTTTCTCTTATTCTGTTATTGTTGTTTCTGATGTATTCACTTGCTTTTGCTTCACAGATATGGTGGCGATGAAGATATTGGGATGCTTAGACCACAAGTATCAGGTTACTAACCATATTCCCATGTTTATCAAGATCAAATTAATCTATAGACCCTTCCATGATGCTGAGAGTCCTTTTTGTTGGCTGAAGTAGACTAGGCTAGTTAGCTGATGTATTTTTTTGTTGCCTCTATGGCTTGTATATATGATACATGTGAACTGTTCAGCTATAGCCTTCCTATTCCTTTTACCCTTTTGCTGGTGAAAGTCTTAAATATGGGCACTACGATTTATCACTATTAATGATGCCTTTTCTCATGTTTCTAACTGCTGAAAGTTTGTAATAGTGAATGCCCCTGTGTGTATTGCTAAGTTAGCAAAAAAGTCATCTAGCTTCACAAGATGATTTATCTATCTGACTATAGTAACTATGTTCCATGGGCATTTCCATTCTTCTGTAAGAACCTATTTCATGATTAGTGAATCTATTTGGATAATCACTTTGCTATATTGTATCTGTATACAGTGTTTAGCTACCTGGAGAATTACATTTTGTTCTTATCACATACTATCTTTATATTAAATAAGTGCTCTTTTAGCATATAGCAAATCCCATTCACATATATTAGGAAAAAGGCATATGAACTTCCTTCTAAATCTCCTTTGACTTCTCCATCTGTGTTGTATTTTACCCACCCCTCTTTAGGTGTCTCCCAAATTACTTTGGTAACCTTAATCTTCACTTTTAAATTGTAAAATTCACTTAGAACATCTATCCACTCATTTGGGAATTCCACTATTTGTTTCCTCACCTTTAATAGCATCCTCAGATTCCTTATTATATTATAAATATTCCTCATCCATGTTGTGTGCTTGCTGTCTTGCTTCCTCTTATTTCTTCTCCTCCATAGTTCTCATAGAATTATCTAGGTAGAGTAAACTAATATGGCTGTTCTCTCTGCTTCACCTATGAATTCCACCCTTTGAGAATTATTCCTCTAACGGTCAAGTCTTAAATATTTATACCTGTAAAGTAAGAGAAATAGGACCAAGTCCTATTAGCATAAAAAGATCTTCTAAAGACATGAGTCAATGTCTCCACTGTAGGCTCTTCACAACGCCAATATTTTAAGGATCCTTGCATCCCCCACCTCCTTATGTTATCATCCAATGGTGTTCTACCTTTCCACAACCTCCACATAAAAAAGCATATTTTAAAAGGCAAACCCTTTATCCATATACTTTTATATATATTATTTACATGTTTTTTATTTCTGATGTACTGCCAAGATGACTTTACTGTAAACTGTCCTTTTGATTCAATTCTCCAAATGGGGAGGTCCTTTTCTTCTTTTGCTGGTGGTTGTACCTTACAAAGAATATACTCAACGTATATTCTGAAAAAATATCTTTGATAACCTACTCACTCCATCTACCTTCTTTTTCTAATTCACTAACTTTCTAGTACTCTCCATATTCATTACAATTGTCTTCTATTATTGAATATAAATCACCCTATCCATTATAATTGTCTAGCCAAATATCATAATTTCCTTTCCTTATTTGCCATACAATCAAGTGCTCTACCAAATCCCTAGCAACTGACATCTTTTTCCACACTTGAGATCCCCCTGCACCTTTTTTTCCATATGACCAACTTAGGATGCTCCTTTTTTAAGTATTTGTTGCACATATATTCACTCCAAATAGACTTCGTAGTTCTGAAATTCCACCATAGTTTACAAAAGAGAGCCATGGAAATATCTGTTATCCTCCTTCCTTCTGTGGTAAACACATTGTCTGCCAGTTTACCTAGTGTCTCCCTTTTTTACCAATCTTACTAATCTAAAAAAATTAAGCTACAACTCTCTGAATTGAATTCATCACATTAAGGGGTGGATTCATCATTGATAAATAGTGAATAGGGATGCTTTGTAAGACATGTTTAATCAATACTGCTCTTCCCTCAAATGAAAGATGCTTTCTTTTCTAAGTCTGCAGTTTACTACTTATTTTATTCATCATTTACTGATATTAATCATTCTTTTTTCTCATATAAAAAATAGGGCAACCAAGGTAAGTGAAAGGAAAGTCTTTCCTCAATATACTAGTAACTACTTCTGCCATTACCCCCACACTATTTGAAATATTTTTGTGCAAGTAAATTGCACTTTTTTCTTTGTTGATCTTCTATCCTGACACCTCTTCATATATATATCCAAATCTTTTGTTACCATCTTAAAAGTTCTCACCTTTGCTTTATACATAATAATCATATCATCTACAAAGGCTAGATGATTTAATTTAGGACTCCCCTTTGGCATGCCAAACAGTCTGAATTCTCTTTTGTACATCAAAGTCTTTAATCTCCTTGATAATACTTCTGCTGCAATTATGAACAGGGTAGGTGATGGAGGATCACCTTGTTTCAACCCTATTGAAGATTTGAAAAAACCCTTAGGCTGGCCATTAAGCAATATTGAATACCAGTTGTTCTCCAAAAGTCTATACACCATATCTATTATAACTTAAAAAATCCTCACTTCCTCAAGACCTTGGTAAGAAATAGCCACTCTACTCCGTTATAAGCTTTCATCATATCTAGCTTAATAACCATGTTTAGAGGTTTACCTTTTTTTCTTATTTCAGAAATTATTTCCTACACAACCAATACATTTTCAGTAATGCTCCTCCCTTACATAAATCCAGCCTATTCTGGTGCTATTATTTGTGGAAGCAAACCCGTAATTCTATCATGAATAATTCTTGAAAATATTTTATTCATGAAATTACTAAGTGATATAGGTCTCATATCAGAAAACTTGTTCACTACTAACTTTTTGGTAGCAATACCAAGTTGGTATGGGTAATGAACCTAGGTAGTTGAAATCCACAAAAGAAAATTATTGCCATTCTATGGATGTCCTTCTTTATAATAGCCCAGGAATCTTGATAAAAGGCTCATGTCATTCCATCTGGACCCCTGCACTGTTCCTATTCAATCCCATTACAGCTTCTTTGATTTCATCTTCAGTTGGAATTCTTATAATTTCTTCATTCTGGTCATCATTCAGCAACTTAGGTAGTTCGTCTAAAAGAGAAAAGTCATTTGCATCCTTTTGTTCTATAAACTACTTCTAGAAGAAATCTATAGCTGAATCAACTATGTCTTGTACATGTTCCATCCAATCTCCTTCCTTGTTCTGGATTCTTCTTATTTTGAGTCTACTTCTTCCTTTAAAAATTATATGGAAGAACTTGGTATTCCTCTCCTCATATTTAAACCATTCAAATCCTATTTTCTGCCTCCAAAAAATTTTTTCTCTTTTAAGCTGCAAATTTAGCTCAGCATGTGCCTTAAACTAATTTTCTCTATTTATTCCTAAAGGATTCTCTTCAAATTTATTCTTCTCACTTTGATAATATCTTCCAATGTTGCAATTTCCTGAAAGATATTACCAAATTTCTCTTTACTCCACCTTGTGAGAGTTGATTTAGTGTTTTTCAATTTCTGATGAAACATAATGAGTGGATTGCCCTCTATCTCTATACTCTAATTCTGCTTTATCACCTCCATACAAGATGTTTCCTTCAATCAGAAATTAAGAAATCTAAATGCTCTAATTATGTGCTCCCTTTCTATATTTAATTGAATTAGCATAGGAGAGTGACTAGATTCACTCCTAGCTAAGTGTTCAACTTCCATCATCTGAAACAAATCTTGCAACCTTTCATTGCATAATATTCCGTCCAATCTTTTAAATATACATTCCTTATCAGCTCTTCCATTCCACCATGTGTATTTTCTCCTCTTAAACTGGATTTCTTCCATATTACACAAACTAATACACTGATTAAAATCTTATGTTTCATTAAATATGACAGGTAACCCTCCCAGCTTTTCTTCATCATTTCTTATCATATTGAAATCTACTCTTACCAACCATGGCTATTAAATAGAGTCAGCGAATTCTGTCAATGAATCCCATAACATCATTCTTTCACTTTGAGAGCATTTTACATATACTAGTGTAACTATCAGTGAACCTTTTGCATGTGGATTTTCTAGTTTCTATGATAATTGTTGTCCCTCATCCTTAATGATGCTATAATCCACATTATTATCCATAAAAGTCCATATCTTTCTTGATGTATTCACTACAGCATGTTGCATTTCGAATATTTTTCTATAATCTTCTAACATCGTTGTTTCTACGTCAGGCTCAAACCATATATCCCATTTTAACGTCCTCATCTGCCAATACATATTAGTCGATTTTATATAATAAGTTGTTGTAGATAATAATTATACATAATTCTCCAGCACGTCTAATCTTATCAGAATATGCCTCTCATCTAATACCCCTATTGTACAATGGCCTTTGATCCCATATTGAGCTATTATTGCTTTTATCAAGTCATCAATATGTGGCTTGGCATAAGAAAGTTTTTTGATAATTGCATATTGAAGATTCTCCTGCTTGATTAGTTTACGTACTTCTGATGACTTCCACTTGATCTTAGGCTCCCCATGCAACATTATCACGGGTATAGGTGGAACCTTAATAATATAGTTATCAACTTCTTTAGGTTTCAAAAGATCTGCATATTTTGGAACCCCCTTTTGATTATTATTATTACTCTTTTCACTAATCTGTTTATTTTCATCCGGTGGGATAATCCCACTGGCCATATTGTCCATAGTGGTCGACGATTACAACTTTTTGAAAGGTTTTTTTGCGGTGCTATAGTTTTGGTTCTACTAATCATGGTGTGGTCAATCTTTACTTAAAATCTTGGTATAACTTAACCCAAAAATAATGTATATTTCATGTAACATAATTGAGAGCATTGTGAAAATAATTTATCATAATATATATATATATATATATATATATATATATATATATATATATATATATATAAAACATGGACATAATATAAAGGTTTCAAAACATCCTTATAAATCATGGGCACAACTCTCTTTATTTTAATCCTAAGCTAGATGATACACCCCACACTTCTGATAATAATCCCACGGGCTATATGAAATCCACCCTTGACTCAGTGGCTAAGCCCCCAATCCAAGTTTGTTGCAAGAGCTGTAGTTTTATAATTTTGATATACAAAAGGGTGCATAGCCATCATATAATCCCCTCTTTTAGGTCACAACATATAATCCCCTCTTTCAGGGCACATCTCATCTTTCAGGACACAATAAATCCCACATTGGTAAAATACAATTTTGGGCAATGAGTTATCTAAACGGATGCCTTCTTCAGGTAACCATCAACTCTCTTTAAGCCCACTTTTAACCATCTAAACCATGCTTCATGTTCATAACATAATTTACTTTCATATTAAGGGCATTTCATAATAGGTATCGTCATACCTAGACTTTCATGCCATATCATCTTATATCATATCCACTGCCCTTCTTATTTAAAAAATGTTAATGACCATCAAAAATTTTATCACATCGCTTGAGAATTATTAATTCAAAAGCATATAAAACTTACATAAAAACACTCTCCTTTCAAGACTTTAACAAATGGTAGCTAATTCTTTCATTAATCACATTCAATTTCTTCATCGGGACATAAGAACCTTTAGCATAACAAATACCCCCTTTGAAAACATGCAAATAAATAATGCATAATAGCTAAAGAGACATTTAAAACACAAGGATAAAAAAGGGGGATTATAGTTCATGCTCTCAAACCAAATTCACAATTTATAACATGTTAAGACCACAATTTCATCATGGTGAAGGGGAATTTCAGAAATCGTACTCAGAAAATATTTTTCAAAACTCATATCATATATACACATGATTATAACTCAATATAATGGAAACCCTATGATAAATGCACACTTTCATCAAAATGAGTTCATGATGCATGCATTTTAAACAATTTCCCAAAACTCATCACATATACATAAATATACATATTTAAAGCTTGTGAAAATGATAAAAATTATGCCCATGGAGTTAGGATAGTCCCACATACCTTTTAATGGAGAAAATCAAATAGAAAGTAGAGAAATTGGACCCCCTAAGCTTGAATTCCTCAAACCCTAGGTAGTTTCTCCCTCCCTCTCTCTTTTATGGAGAGATGATTAGGGATTTTGGAGAGGTGATAAAATGATGTTATGTCATGAAAACGAATATAAATAGGTTAATATAGTGTTTGGGGGTCATATACAAGTGAAAGGACTTTAATACCTCTTTTCCCAGGTCAACATACCCAAAAAATGATGAATTTAAAGCATCGGCACTTCACGGAGGGTAATCTCTATGATGAGGTCCATGTCGTGTGACTATGTCGGACCCTTACTACCTTCTCACAAAAATGCTCATAACTTTTCACACGGATATTGGATTAAGCTGAAATGGGATGCGTTGGAAAGAGGACACATTTATCTATAATTTGGTGGATCTAGAGCCCTAAAATTTCATATATTATAGAAGTCATACATATTCAAAGTTGACCCTTGTAGAATCGAATTCCTAAATTTGATCGGTAATAAAAGTTTTTAACTCCACTTGACTATAAGTGTTTAATATGAACGCTCTTCCCCTCAAAGGAACTTTTCATACTTGGATAATGATCATGACACTTTTAGAAAATAATTGGATTCAAGATTATACACATAGAAATAATGGTTCAAATTCTAGCCAGAAAATGTGGGGCGTTACACCAATGAGGTTGTATGGGGTGAAGTGTTAGATAGTTAAGAGCTCTCATATACAAAAGATGAATTTATGGATATGAGGATGTTGCAATGGATGCATGACTTTACTAGGGGAGATAGAATTATAAATGAGGTTATCGCAAGCAAGGTAGGAGTGGCTTCAATGGAAGAAAATTTGTGAAAGGTGAAATTGAGATAATTCGGGCATGTACTGAGAAGTTTCACAGGTGATCAAATGTGGAGGTGTGAGAAGTTTGTTTTGGATGGATTTAGGAGAGGTTGAAGTAGACTGAAGCAATATTGGAGAGAGGTAATTAGACATGACATGAAATAGTTATAGCTTAACGAGAACATGACCCTTGATAGGAAGGTGTGGAAGATGCAAATTAAATCATGAAGAAAAATTTATTGCTTGTGCAGTTACTTCTTATGAACAAAAATACTTGTTCACTGTGGACTTGGCACACACCTTCAGAAAAAATAAATAATATGGATAATTTTAATATATCATCTTTTGAATATAATTAATTTAATGCTCTGGAAAATGTATAAGATAGTAAATTTAACTGAGGGTAAAATAGATACAAATAGGTAAATTATCCATTGATTTTTTCAATCTGAACAAGTATTACTAGATATATATTTTTAATAATAAGGACAAGTAAAGATGGAGGAAGGGAGTACAAAGAATAGGACAAAATGTGGATTTCATTCGAATTAAATTTATGACATCTGCCCTACATATACCTACACACAAGTCTTCTCTTAAAAGGAGACGTGTTCAGAAACCAGAACATGGACCATAATAACAAACTTGAAAATATTGTGCAATAATAGCTTAATTAAATGTGACCAACTACAATGTAAGAAATATTGAAGAAGCACAAACTTCACTAAAACAAACCTACTTTTTTCTTCTAGTAAAAAAAAATAATTTTATATATATAATGTACATTCATACTAATGAACTATATGAGTTCATCAGCAAGGGACAAGGTTTCTAATGAAGGTTAGATTACATATATAAAGAAACTAAAACTAAATTTGTGGAAACAAAATAACAGAAGAGATTTCACATGGAAACCTCCTTGCTTAAGGTAGGAAAACTACGAGTCCTTACAGTATTTCTCAAGCAGCTTCACTATAATGAAGCAACCATTGATTACAGAATCAAGAAGGGCTTAACTCTAAATACTTTCACTCATAATACCTCTATTATAATCAGATGAGACAACCCTGTCATACCTCTCTAATCAACTAGCTCTAGTTGATCAAAATTAGGTAACTTTACCTAATCGAACACTCAACATAATAAAGAGAAATTATTACTCACAATCACAAAAGTCAACTTCTATTCTAGAGAAGATTCAAAACTCAAGAAAGTAAAAAGCTAACAACTAATAGGTACCTCAAAGTGCAACTTCCTATTTCTTGAGCAAGAGCAACTTTTGTAATTACTGGAGAAAAAATGATTTTTTGTGCAAAATCTGGGTCGTGAATTTGACCACCTCTTTACTTAATATGTTGAAGGACAATTCAAAGAATATTACGCTAGACCAAGTGTCCCTGCATCGTATGTTGCACACCTGCACAATAATATCACTACAGGATAAAACTATGCAGTGTACATCTATCCCACAACATTCCTTAAGAAGTAAGCTTGTGACGGAACTGGTCCCTGATTGTTCTAGAAGTCATTATCAAAACTCAATTCAATAATTTCTCCATTTTTTAGTGATGACGAACCATGATTGTAAGAACTTTGAATTTTCCCCTTTCACCGGTATTTCACCATTTTACTAACACTTCCCTCTTATCTACTAGCTTCCCCCTTACACCAACAGTACCATTCTTTAGATATAGGGACCAGGTTCCTTTGAATTAAACTACTTCAGTTAGACCCATATTCCTTTTCTGGCATTGTTGACACCTAATTTTTGCCCTCCACGATTAAATTTAATCCTGAGTTTCTTTGTTTTTTAATAAAATTAAAATATTTATTTCATCCGAATAAAAATTTATTAAATATATTTGTACGTAATTTTATCATTTTAAGTAGTGATTATAATTTATCGTTTTCAATTATATGAGATTTTATAATTTTGTTACTTAAATATTTATTTTATAAAATATTAGATTTTAATCAAGGCTTAGAGATTCAAATGATAAAGTTTTGATTTAAATATAATTTACTCTCAAAAAACAATTTATTCGAATAAATATGTATTTGATTTTATAAAATCAAGAAGCCCGAGATTAAAGGAAGTATTAATTCGCATCGAATTTCAATTTAATTTAGTCAATCTATTAGATTTGACCATAATTGAAATCAAATTTTCCATAATTGTAATGCAATCCGTCAATTGATTTCTAATTTGGTCAAAATTAAATAAATATAGCTAAATTTTAAATCCCAATTGGGGTTATATTTTAAGTAACCCCAAAATTCTCAAAAACTCTCATAACTTCTACCTAATTCCACAAAAAAATAATTTCAAATTGTACTACATTGTACTATTTCCCCCCCCCCCCCCCCCCAACTTTTTCTTTTTCCAATTTTAAAATTCAAAAGTTGTACTACATTGTACAATTTCCCCCCACATTATCTTCCACCTCACCTTATCTTCAATTTTAAAATTTCAAAAACACCCTTAATTATTTTTTCTCCCACATTGGTGGATGACAAGAAATAAATCTTTATCCTTTCCTATAAATACTTTTCTCCCACATTGGTGGAAGACAGGAAAAAAAATCTCATTTTCTCCTATAAGTATTACCACTATTTTGGTAAAAAAGGGGGAAAAAGAAAGACAAAAAAAAGGCTAGAAAGGTGAAAAAATCCTTTTTGAGCAAAATAGTTATTTTTATTTAGTAAAAATTTTTGTTTCATAGAGTTGGTCGGCTAATAAAAAATTTCAAGTTGCCGGCAATGTTTTTTTTGGTGGTGGTTAATTCCGACAAAGCTCGTAGTCACATTTTGCTGCCCCCAAAATGGTAAACACATCTTTTTTTTTTTTTTAATTTTTATTATCATTTTCTTCTTCATAGTTCGAAGATATAATTTCATTTGCTGGGATTGTATGCTATAGATGGCCTTAAAGGCCCTAGGACGTTGTGGTATCGATATTCTAATTCTTTTCATGTTCATGATATAAAAATGAGCTAACAATAGTTGTATGTATCTTTTTTTACTTTATTCTTTGATTATTTTGGATAAAGTTTCAATCTTTGCTTAAAATATGTATTTATGCTTTGTTTAAACTCATTGTTGTTGGATATATTTGTTTTTAGCATGTAAAGTTATTTTCTTTATGTTGAAAAGAATAGTTAATGTTGAATGTTTCGCCTTTTCACCTTATTCTTTGATTATTTTTGATAAAGTTTAGATCTTTGCTTGAAAAACATAATCATGTCTTGTTTAAACTCATTATTGTTGAATATGTTTATTTTTAGCATGCAAAGTAATTTCCTTTATGTTGAAAAGAATAGTTAATATTGATTGTTTTGCCTTTTGACCTTATTCTTTGATTATTTTGGATAAAGTTTAGATCTTTACTTGAAAAGTCATACCCATGTCTTGTTTAAACTCATTGTTGGTAGATATGTTTGTTTTTAGCATGTAAAGTTATTTTCTTTATGTTGAAAAGAATGGTTAATATTGATTGTTTTGCCTTTTGACTTTATTCTTTGATTTTCATGTATAAAGTTTTGATCTTTGCTCAAAAGACAAACTCATGTCTTGTTTAAATTTATTGTTGGCGGATATGTTTGTTTTAGTTGTAAAGTTGTTTCTTTTATGTTGAAAAAATAGTTACTATTGTTTGTTTCGCCTTAATAAAAATAGTAATTGATTAAATCAAGAATTTTTCATTTACTTGTTAATTATTGTAAGGGATCTCCAAAATCTTCATAGAAGAGATGAAGTGCTAGCTTTATTTTTCATCCACGATGTTTATTCCTCTTTTTCACATGTTTTTAAATTTTTCAAAATGATGAGAAAGTTTGAATTTTTGTGGATAAATAGAATTATTTAAATATTTTCGAGTCATGCATAGTATGTTTGTGAAACAATATTTCACTTTTAGAAATGCTAAACTTTATTCTAATTTTCTTGCGCCCTTTGGATTGTTATATGTTCTCTTTGTGAGTGTAAAGACTTGATTCTTGTCTCTAATTGATTCATAATATCAAAGAAGAATCAACGATGTCTTAGAAATATAAACCATAGGTCATTACACGTTTTTATTTTCATAAAATTTTGGTTGTAATTTAGATGTATGAATTTTTGTTAATGTCACCTTAATTAAAATTTAAAGATTCTCTTGCTTGAAAAGTTAGCCTTTATTTTCTTTTGTTATATGGATTAGTATCTATGTTTGTTCAATTTTAGAAGTCATGAGTATTTTCTTTGTTGCCTCATCCCTTTACTTTTGCAAGCTTACGTTGTTTGTTTCTTGCATTAATTCATTGAATATGGCCTTCTTCCTTTTACCTTTATTCATTCTTGTATGAACATAAATCATGAGGCATGTAAGTGGGTGTCTTTGCTTTGCATTTTATTTGTTGACTCTCATTCTTGTCCAAGTGTGCTTATCATTGTCATTCAAAATTGGTTCTTGATATTTTCTTTTGCTTTGAAATATGTCACTTTTATGCCTTGAATGTATATTAATTTCCTTATCTTTTCTTTGCATGCAAAAAAAATGTCTCGAGTCCAAATGGATTCCTCTCCTCTTGCATTTCGTAATGGGCCAATGAGGCCTACCCCTTCGAGTCAAGTTCAAAGTTTAAACCTGAGGTCCACTACATGGCATGCGGGTGCTAGAAGATAGACGAAGAAGGAAAATAGGTCAAAACCCATTGATGAGGTCATTAAGAGACTTGAAAAGTCTCAATATTTATTATTTTATTTTTTTTATTTATTCATTTAGTCATTTATTTATTCATTCATTTCGGCCTCGAAGCCAAAGTTGTATTTAATATAGGTGGAGCAAGACTCGAGCCAAAGGCTCAAAAAATAGTTTAGGACAGGTGAAATGGGTCGAAAGCCTAACTAGACTAGGACAGGTCTTGTTGATTTGGGCTCAATGGCCTAAATCCTTTACTTTCTCCTCCCTTCCCATTTTATGTGTTTATTTGTTTATTAGTTTTGTTTAGACTTAGTTAAAATCCCTACTAAGTCGCCTAAATATATTTTACACAAGTATTTTTTTTAAAAAAAAAATCAAATCACTATTTCAATAAATCAATCTTTTCAGAAGTTAATCAAAAGATGTTTTCAAACAGTCCGGATAACCGCAAGTTAGCGGATATTTTAGGTGCCTAAAACCTTCCTAAAATGTTAATAGGAACCGCTTATCTAGAATCTATAACTTAAAATGATTTTTCTATTTTAAATCGTTTGAAGTAACTCTCTAAAGGTTTCATAATTTCTTTTCAAAATTAAGTGGCGACTCTTCTCAAAAAGTCAAAATTTCTCCGCAAAATAGGCATCATAAAAAATTAAAGATAGAAAACCAAGATAATCAATAAGTGAAATAGGTTAACTCATTACCACTAGGAAAACACTAACATGAATGAATAAACCAATAAGAGAGTTAAATCGTAAACATAAATAAAAAGTTTCATCCATTGATAAACTATTATAAATACCATACATAGCATTTCAAAATAACTAAATAATAAAAAACACAAGGACCAAAGGGATACTAATATAATGAGGACTTGAAAACAACATAATTTGGGGGAAAGAGGGTTAAGAGGGAGGAGGTTTGGGAGCAAGAGATCAGAGGAGCATTTCCATCTTGGCATTCTAGGTAGTGTGATATTCAGAAAATTCTTTGTAAGGTCCTCAACCTCTATTGAGTTTCTTGATCTCACCAGATAAAGCAGTAACCTAGACTTTCAGCACTATATTTCCGCCGTTCAACTCCTCAAAAGTACCAGGTCCCTCTGCTGATAACCGTTGAATCTTCAATTTGAGATGTGATATCTTTGTATCTTTGATTTTCAGTATCAGCCTTAGCTCTTATACCCCTACATTCAATCTCTCCTGGATATTTATAAACTTTAAAACTTAGGACTTGGTCCCAAGCTTTCCCTCAACACATTCTTTGTCAATCAAGGTGTTCAAGGTGATCATCTGTTTAACAGTACCAAACATATCTCTCTCACTCACCACCTTAGAATTACTGAACACCCTATTCAGGAAATACCCATAGGACATTCCATGTCTTTCATCCTTAACATGCAAAAATTTATGCATGTGTTAAATCATCAAGGCTAGCAAGCTTAACAATTCAAATCTGTATAGTCAGTCCTTCAAAAATAGGTCTATTACTGAAGCCATAGTTCTATTCTTAGACCTAGGCAATAGAACCGTGTTGACAAATTTAAAAATCAACTAAAAGTCAACTTTCGAGAATTCCTTTCTAACCCCTGTAGTAGAGGTCCCTCCAACTTTTAAAGTTGTTTGCATAAACTTCACTAAGGGTTGCTGGTTCTTCACTAACCTGATTCCATCAATAGAGATGTCTAGAATCTTTCCAAGGGTTTCTTCATTTAGAACTATTTTTATCCCTTGCACCACTGCTGTCAGACTTAACCCATCATCTATAAACTTGATGGTATAAAAATATTCCTAACTTCCTTTACAAAAACGAATGGAAATAGGACCTCAAATAGGTGTATATAGTCCTTATGCCTAACAAATTCAACCAACTCAACCATTCTTGATTGATCAAAAATCTTATGGTCTAACACCCTTTCAGATAAAACTTTCTAAGATTTAAAAATCTTATTTCTTTATTCTTTAGACAAGGCCTTCTTTTCTTTTTGTACTTTTCTTCTTTTGGATGCACTACCTGATTCTTCTTCTATCAGACTTACATGAGCAGGACCAAGTCCTCCAAATATTTTTATCTTTACTAAAGATGTTTCTTAGGATCAGGGGTTTTTGGTTTTTCCCCAGAAGACCTGTTTACCTGCCCTCTTATGCTTCCTTCCTCTTTTTAGATGTTGCGGCAACAACAACACTATCGGTGCCCTTCTTCTCCTCAACTACATCCACTATATCAATATCCTCATTCTCTACAACTATTTTATTTTTCATTTTTCTCCTTTTTCTTGTTGCAGTTTTGTTAGACTTCATAGCATCACCTAGAAATTTTTTACTAGCACTTCTAGTGGTATAACACTTAGCCACTTTTTTGTTCCCTTAGACTTCTCTTTACCCTTAGTTATCCTTTGTAAGTTTCTTATCCAATTCAAGGGCTCACTAATAACCTCTTTAACCTCATCTTTCATGAAAGGCTACACTGGGTCATCTAACATTTAAGAGGCTACATAGTCCTATCATAAGTAAAAATGGGGGACATAGGTAGAATGGGCTCCTCCAAGGTGGTTTGTTTCCCTCTTTGATCACCAACCTATAGGGTCAAGCTTTAAACCACTTAGTCTTCCCCTATAAAGGCACTACACAAAGGGTTGGATTTTTCAACTGAGAGATCTTTCTTGAATAATTCTTCATAAATTGGGTTTGACTTAGAGAGGGTTGGGGAACTAAGTACTTTGAGGGTTTTAATGGGTGTATCAAGAGCTGGTGTCTCAAAAGGAGATATTAGGAACTTTGACTCAAAAGTGTGACCCAAACCTAACACTAGAAGGTTCTTCAACATTAGCAATTTCTTGGATTCTTTTAGAAAGTTTTGGAGTTGCTTTCATGGAGGTTTCTTCTCCAGTCAAAGACACTGGATTTTTGATGAAAAAAGAATGTGGAGTAGGTGAATAAGGAATTTGAGGTTCATTGAGAGGGGAAGGGTTAGAAGATGAAGTTTCATGAAACACTGTGATTTTGAAGAAAAATAACTATTTTTTTACTTTTTTGAGAGATTGAAGAGCTTTAAAGATGACAATAATGATATTGTGAGAGAAAATGAAAAGAATAGATTTTGATTTTTATTTTTAAAGAGGTTTAATCAAGGTGATGTTTGGATTTAAAGGGTAAGACATGCCTGGTCTTTATAGGCATGTCCTTTTAAATTTAAATAATTTGACAGTGGTTAAATAGGGGGAAAATAGGCACATGGAAATTATGAACAGTTACTTTTATGCAATTTTGAGAAAGAAAATCATGGTACTAACTTGTGGGAAGGGACCAGATCCCTCCCTTTTTTGAAAAAAAAATCTTCATTTTATGTATGTCTCACTACCTCTCCTTTTGTGCTTACTTAAATATGTGTAAAGTTTCAAAGGATATGGTAATGAGTTAGAAAAACTAAAAAAATATGACTCAGGGATTTCTACTTCCTATTCATAGACAAAATTGGGAGGAATCAAATCCACTAAGGTAACTTAGATCATCTTGATTAGGCCTAATATAAACCTATTTTTTATAAATTGCTCCCCGTGAAGAGCCGTTGTGAAAATATTAGCTGCATGATTTTCAATTTTGCAAAATTTCATGCAAATTGCTCTCTATTCCACATCGTCTCTAAGGAAGTGGTCTCTTACATCAACATGTTTAGTCCTCTTGTACTACAAAGGATTCTTTTCTCATATTTAGAGAACTTGTGCTATCACACATCATGGAATAGTGTTAGTAATAATTCCAAAATCTTTCAGTTGCTTCTTGATCTATAGTGATTGAGCAAAACTTGAGGAAACCGCTACATATTCAGCTTCAACAATAAAGAGTGCAATTGAATTTTAAGCCTCAAGAGATCAAGGATTTATAACGCTCAACTTACACACCAATTTAAGTGCAAGACGTTGTTGTCAATATATTTACCCAACTTTGATTAGGGGTCGAATTCATGAGGAACAATGTGAGTGGCAACTGAATTATCTCAAAATAAAGGAAACTTGCTAAATTCAAACCTAGAATACAAGTTTGTAAAGATTTTGGGGGGGGGGGGGGGGGGGGGGGGGGGG